>NC_142806.1:35816239-36101046 GCF_049724085.1 Artemia sp. Qi Xiang Cuo
ATTACGTTCAGTTACATATTGCTCATACTACAGAATTAGCCATAAAATATTCCTGGAACTAAAGGGAGATTCGAAATTAATATCCCGCCTCCCCTTCTCTTTAAGTATTTGAAGGCTCACTGAGAGTTAGAAAATTTGGACAGACATGCGACTCCTCAACTTACATAAAGATCTGTTGACCCTCCTCCTTACTAGCTGGTTCACAATTAAATCCTACTGTAAACAATTGTATCAATCCTCAAATGAATTAGCTTAGTTAGACGAACCTCTACAACTTTTGTCAATATTAACCATTTATTTTGAATGGACTATGTACATTTTTAGGAATGAAAGTGCCACCATGAGGCATTACTATCTACGATACTGGAAAGCTCAGTTTCAAATACCTTAAACTCCTTCCATTATTTGCAATACCTTATTGCGAGTTTTTGAGCCCTTTTCAAGCATTGTACCTCTCCTCACAGGAAAAAAGGGTCTTATACTCTCAGCACCAAAGTTTAGGTTGTCAAGAACTATCAATTGGATCAGGCAGTGGGCAAATCCGTCATTTGGCTCTAAGGGGGTGTTGATGGAACAACCTGAACAGCAAAACAGTTTTTAACATATTGAAGCATAAAGAAAGTAAAAAGAAATGTATATCAATGAACAGTTTTGTCTCTGATTATTTAGATTATAAGTTTTAAGCACTGCCCTTTATAGTTCAAAACTACCAAGGACCACAACTTTGATTGTGGACCAAATTTGGACCAATAAAGGATTGTTGACCAAATTTGTGAGAAAGAACATTTATTTCTACCCATTTTTTACCATATCTCCTTATACTTGATATTAAGTTTCATTTTAAGTGGTTTTCCCTGGTGTTTCAATTTATTTACCTGAATTTTGATGTTAGAAAATTTTTTTTTTTTATTCCCTAGGGACTTGTCCTTTGTCTGCTAATAAACAGCTGATTATTTGTTTGTAAATAAAGACAAGCTGAATTCAGTGTCCTTCTTCTTCTTCCGAATTTGTAGCCAGTAATAAAGCGCAGTTGCCAAACGCTAAATACTAAAATACCATTGATTACGTTGGCTCGTCCGTTTTTGCGTATTTTTGGTGGATAATTTGTGCAGAAGGGAGCAATAGAAAACAAACAAGAGGCCGAATTGGTACCAGCGGGATTTTAATCCTTAAACTGCTGTGAATAGGTGATTTGAGTATTGCACTTCCCACATTCTGTCTACCTTGAATATTGTCAAGTGAAAAATTAACACGGACGAAGTGAGCCTACTCCATCAAAAAGTGACATTCACGGATAGACTAAGTTTAATTTAAAATTTAAACTCACCATCAAAGTATTTCTGGACATTTTAACCATTATAAATATCTAGCTTGCGTGAAGCAGTGTTGCCGACTCAAAACAAGTTAGAACAGCGTTGCCAGCGCGATGCCGCCAAAGAGACTTCGCGAGAGCCCAAAAAAGGGACCGATAAGTGCGCGACATGTGATGAGAACTTGCATGAGGATTCATGTGCTATGAACTGTGATGGCTGTGGCCTCTGGATATGCATTGACTGTCTAGAAATGTTGGAGGCAGAGTACTCTCTACTGACTAAAATGACGCGATGAGTTGGCTGTGAGTGGAAATGCCCACTTTGCAAAAGTAACCCTCAAGTGGCGAGTGGGGCATCTTTGAACGATATTCAGAAGATTATGGATAAGAATCTCGAACCATTCCGGTCTGCTCTTAGTGCTGTAAAGGAAGTGGACACTAAAGTTAACGATGCAGTGAATGAAGCGTTTGCCGAACTAAGAGACCAGCTAACCACTGATGTCGATAACCGCTTTAGTGGTGTTGAAAGTCGGTTGGCTACTATCGAACAGTGCACCTCATTCGACCAGGCAGCAGTTCAGAGATTGGTCGAGTCAGAGATTCAGACATTGAAAAATGATCTTGAGGTGCAGCTTGAAACTAAAGTTAGACACATGATTGCAGACGACAGGGACCGGCAGCGCCGAAAGCTTAATATTGTCGTCTTCGGTGTCCCCCCTCAGACAAGTGATGAACTGTACATCAAGAGATACCTTGCAAGTGATTATGGGCTGCCAAACGTGAGCATCTCAAATGTTCGTTGTCTGAGTAATCTGCAAACCCAAGGACAAGCTGCAACCACCAGCACCGGAAACAAGCCTGTTCCTATAATGTTCTCGGCCCCTGATTTTAAGACTAAGAAACAAATCCTTCAAAAGTCTTATGAAAGAAAAGGGTCAGATACAATCCAGTTCCGTAATGATGTCTCAAAGACTGACCGCGAGAAAAGAGCAAAATTATACGAGGAGTTGCAGGCTAAACGAGCACAAGGCGAAACCAATTTGGTTATCCGAGGCAACACTATAGTTCCAAAAAACGTGCCGACTCGTGCAGTCCCGCCGGCTGCACAGGAACTCTAGAAGATATACCAAGTGAAGTAACTTATGTAAATAGTCAGTTAGATGGTAGTGATTTTTGAAGTACAGTGCATACAAGTGATAATTATAGTGATACAAACCCAGAGACTTCTATGTCTTTTATGGACTTAGTACAGATGCAGGCAACAGTCATTGCAAGAAAATTACTGGACTTAGTGTGGTGTTTAGCAATGTTGATTGCCTAACCTCGAAATTTCAGGAAGTCAGATGTATCCTCTCCGCAAATGAGGCTGATATTTATCCGTTCTGTGAGATTAAACCAAAGCGAACCTCCCTACCCCTGATAGAATCCCAGATACAGATTTCCGGATACAGACTGATGACAAACTTATTGACGGATGGTGGCAGAGGAATAGCCATATATGTACAAGAAACGATTCAGGTAGGCACTATTGATATTAAGTCAGAATATGAGCCATGTGTAAAACAAATTTTGATATCTATTAACCTACCTGGGGGTCCCATTATACTTGGTTGTTTTTACAGAAGTCCCACCTTGACGAGTCTAGAGAACTCACTCTCGGCTATATGCCAGTCTATTGATGGTGCTGCTCGAAAGTGTAAGAATCTAGTCATAGTTGGTGACTTTAACTTACCTATGATTGAGTGGACTGAGGGGTACGTCCACACGAGTAACGCGGTTACGCAGTCTTTTCTTGACTGCTTAGAAGCACACTCGCTGTTCCAGGCGGTGACATTCCCGACCAGATATCGAGAGGGACAGAATCCTTCACTCCTTGATCTCGTTTTGGTAAATGATCCTGAGTCACTCATTGATATAGAATCGCACCCCCATTTGGAAATAGTGATCACATAGCTATAAAATGCCGATTTTGATTGTACCCACAGACATCGAATCTAACCAGACATGTGTATACAAACTACAATCAAATCAGGCGTGAACTCTGTCAGTGCGATTGGTCATTTGTCGAAACGATGGAGGTAGAGGACACGTGGGAAAAAATGAAAAATATGTTGTTAGACACCGTCAGTAGAAATACAACTACCACGTGGAGACGAAAACCGAAAACTCTTCCCTTTATGACCAGAGAAATGAAAAGTGCAAGGAACAAGAAGAAGAAACTGTCGAAGCTCATAAATCAGGACCCCCACAGAACGGACTACCTGGTAAAGTTCAAAGCAGCAAGGAACAAAGTTCGAGCCCTGTCCAGAGAACTGATAGATAAATACGAGGAGGCCATCGCAGCAACCTCAAAAACCAATCCCAAGAAGTTCTGAAATTATGCCTCAGCACATAAGCCTGGTAGACACACGGTTTCGGAGCTGGTTTGTAATGGAGCCCAGTCAAACGACCCCCAAGAAATTGCTGTTGCCTTGAACCACCAGTTTACATCAGTGTTCACACCCACAGACAAAGCCCCCCTGCCAACCCCACCATGCCACAAAATCACCACTCAAATATCACCAATAAGAGTGGATCAGGCTGAGCTCGAATGTCGGCTTAAAAAGCTTAATCCAAATAAGTCTGTTGGGCCTGATGGCATACATCCACGACTCTTAAAGGAAGCTCATTCCCAACTAGCAATACCCCTCTCAAGACTCTTCCAGAAATCTATTGACACTAAAGTCATACCATTGGACTGGAAAGTAGCCCATATCTCGCCAATACATAAAGGAGGAGACAAGAGCAAAGCCTGCAGTTATCGGCCAATCAGTATTACGTCTGCTGTTGGGAAAATCCTAGAAGGTATTGTCAACACTGCCGTTCTTAGACATTTGATCACAAATAACCTTCTATCAAAACAACAACATGGTTTCCAACCAGGCAGATCAGTCAAAACCAATCTGATTGACTCGTATAATTACATAACTGAGCTCCTCGATCAAGGTCTCCCAGTGGATATGATCTTGCTAGACTTTGCTAAAGCCTTCGAAAAAGTCTGCCATCGAAGGCTTCATTTGAAACTGAAGGCAATTGGAATTCAAGAGGGAGTGGTGGACTGGATCATGTCTTTCCTAAAGAGAAGAAAGCAGCAGGTCAGAGTTTTTGGTGAAGGTGGCTGAGCTTACTACTCTGAAATAGCTGAGGTCTTAAGCGGGGTTCCTCAAGGAACAGTTTTGGGACCTACACTCTTCAATGTATATATTAATGACGCTCCAAGAACCGTTACAAGCAAGCTTAGCCTGTACGCCGACGACTCGAAGCTCATTGGTCCTGTCGGAACTCAGCAAGGTGTGACCTCAATACAGTCAGATCTTGACAGCTTTGGCAAATGAGCCAAGATATGGAGGCTCAAGTTTAATGTTGAAAAGTGCAAGGTTCTCCATTTTGGAAGAAATAACCCACAATGGCAATACTTGATGTCAGCAAATGCTGGTGTGAGACAGCCACTCTCTGAGAGTCCCTCTGAAAGAGATCTGGGGGTCGTTGTAGACAAAGACCTTAATTTCAACTGCCACACCCGAGCTGCAGTAGCAAAGGCGAACCAAACTCTTGGTCTCATCAAACGTACAATGACAAGTAGATCCCCTGTAATAATCACAAAACTTTACAAGAGCCTGGTGAGACCAAGATTAGAATTTGGAATGCGTGTCGCCACGCCAATTAATAAAACAGACCAGATGGCTCTCGAGTCTGTCCAAAGACGGGAGTCAGAATGAATAAAGGGGCTCAGAGACAAAGAGTATGAATGCCAACTGCAGAGCCTCAAGCTACCAACTCTGACATACCGTCGGCGAAGAGGTGATATGATAATGACCTACAAACTGCTCAAGTCTGACGACAAGGACCTCTTTCAGCCTGCCCAGTTGTCAAGAACCAGGGGTCATTCAGCGAAGCTTTTCGGAAGCGTGCTAATACAAGGAAGAGGAACCATTTCTTCTCCAACCGCATCATAAGCCTCTGGAACGATCTGAGCGAAACGACAGTGAGTTCACCATCTGTTGACAGTTTAAAAGCCAATCTCGATAAGGAATGGGAAACCAAACTATGGCTAACGCAATGGGATGAAGCTGATGTCCCGCGGCCCTATCATCATTAACTGGCGTACACTGGACTCGTACATATCGCTAGCAAGTGCGATTTAAGGTAATTTAAGGTATATATATACATATATATATATATATATATATATATATATATATATATATATATATATATATATATATATATGTATTTCTCTCCTTTACGTTTTCTGTCCTCTAAAAGCGATGAGTCTTTGTCCGCATCTGCTATCTCTGACTCTGAATGGTACGCGTACTATGGGCCAGAATTTTTGCCTCCTGGCCCAGCCCTCAACGAAAGATATGAAGCTGAGTTGGACGACTTCTTAGATAGTTGTCCTCAGGGTGATTATGTTGTAACAGAGGGTGCTGTATGCAAGGCCATCTCTCGCCTAAAACCTAAACAATCTTTCGGGATTGATGAGATCAGTGCACCCCATCTAAAAAGTGGTGGGCCCGCTCTCATTAGTCACGTAACTCTCCTGATGCAGATTATCCTCATTCAGGGTATTGTCTCAACCATTTTCTCACTTGGAGATCTTACGCCAGTTCCTAAAAAAGGAAAAATTACCATGCAATGCTCCTCTTTCAGTCCAATTACGATTGCTACTTCTCTTTGCAAGTTATTTGAACTTTTATTTGTAGATGAGTTTGAGAAACTGTGTTGCAGTCCACCAAGACAATTCGGTTTCCAACGCGGTATTGGTTATTCTGAAGCGCTCCATGTCGTTACATATGCACTCTTGGATGCAAATAAATAAATAGAAAGCCCAGCAATCAGTGGCTTATATTTATATAGGGCGTTTTATTCTTTGATTCATGCGCTTGTGTTGCTGAGTTCAGCTGGAAGCTAAGTGAGCTCAAATATAATTCAGGATGTTTATTCCCTTTACTTTTACGCACGTGTGTGACTTGAGCTTCTTATTGATAAAGGCCTTCGGCCAGCTCTACGGTCACCTTTGATACCAGTCCGTAAAGGTGCCCGTCAGTGGGCAGTTTTATACCCCAATTTCTTCAACAACTACATTATTGAGCCTCAAGACAGCTGTCCTTCATCATGCATTCTCAGTTCCATTGACATCTACCTAGTATGCTATGCTGATGACACGCTGAATCTCAGCCGGACGCTTAACCGCCTTTCAGAAATATTCTCATGTCTGCAGTCCGATTACGAGAAAGTCGGTCTGAGATTTTCCTCCCCAAAGTCGGAAGTCTTGCTTTACAATTGGAAGAATGACCCTCTTACTAATGTTACACTAGGTGATTGCTCAGTAAAACCAGTTAATAAAATAGTATATCTAGGGTTGCCAATAGGTACCTCATTACAGCATACCCGCTCCCTCCTGATCTCACATCTTGAACGGCGAATTTCCAGCTCCTATGCTTTGATCGTTAAATCCACTTTGAGATTTAACCGTCCACTACTGGCAAGTATTTACAACGCTACCGCTCTGCCACATATATTATATGTGACCCCTTTCTGGAAATTATTGGCAAACCGTGAAAAGTCTAAAATCTGCTCTTTATTTTTCCGTTTTGCCAAGTACCTACTAAAATTGCCAACTTGGGAAAAAAATAGTTTTCTGATTCGGCGCTATAATCTAGCGGACCCAAATCTAGCTGTTGAGACACTTATTAGCCGGCAAAAAACAAAACCAGCAATTCTAAAGCACGAGTGGGGAAGTTTGCTTGTTTAGTTTTCCCTCTGGTTTTCTTTTTTTTTTTTTTTTTTTTTTCTCCTTTCAGAAGTTGTTATCCTTGTTTTTATTTTCGAAGTTGTTGTTTCTGTTGTAATTTTTGAGTATATTATCTTTCTGTTTCCTCTTTTCATACTATTTTGTATACTATTTAAGGACTCCGCTGTTTAGAAAGATGTTTGTAAAATATATAAAAAAAGTAGACGAATGAAATTCCGTTTAGACGCGGTTAAAAAGTTTCAGATCGAAACCAGGAAGAAAAAATAATGTTTTAAAAGGGCGTTATAAATGTGTCCGATCGTTTTCGGATCAAAGTGACGATTTACTGTAGAAATAAGTCGGTACAGCTTTCAGTTAATTTCCACTTTTGAAACAAGCTTAATCTTGATGCTAGTAAATATATCCTTTCTAACTATCATTCATCGAGCTATATTTTACATTTAGTCCTACAAACCCCTTTAAATAAATACCGGTTTTTTTCTTTTATGGACTCTTTGAGATACAGTTTTTGAGTAGAGTCCCGTAAAAGGATTAATATGATGTATTGGAGGCTTTAAGAAAATAACTTTCTGAAAGCAAATCTTCATTAATAGGCTTGATATCAACTGAAGCATCGATGTATTACCTTGGCCATTGTTGACCCTGTAGTTCAGAATGTTTATTAAGATAACTTTTGAGTAAGTGTTTTAATTCCTTTATAGTCAAAATCTGTTGCCGCCCAGATTGCAGCCCGACTCAATACCAAGTTGAATTACATTCCGCGGGAAGGTGAAGCCGAAGAGACGGAGGAAAGTGAGTTAACCGTCAATAAAATTGAGGTTGAAATCGAGATCAACGATTTTCCACAACAAGCCCGGTGGAAAGTTACATCCAGGGTAACTATTTTTTTTCTAATTTAGAATTATTTTTACTGTTTATATGCTTTTACAGCCCAGTTTTTTCATTCCTTTTGAATGTCAAGACTGTTCTCTGATGGAAATGAAGTAATTCATTGTCATCTAATCACTGAGTTTTGTAAATATTACAATAGTGCGAACTTGATTTTTATCAATTTTTGAAAACATTAAGTTTTGACTTTTATCTTTTGTATGCTTCTCATTATAATTTTATTTTTGCTTTTACTTCAAAGCAAAGTCATGTTTTGTTTCGTAATCATCAATATGCCTGTATATTTTTGAAACCTGACTTTAATTCTCGTCCCCTATGTTTTGAATTTTAGGACCCCTCCCCCTCCTTCCTCCTCTGTTTGAGAACCCCTATTTTAGTCATTGAGTATTTATGGATATTTCAAAACTAACGAGAACTTAGTAAAACGTCGAACCCTTTTAACTCAAGTTAAACACTGTCTGAGGCTCCTCTATCATTTTCCTTATAAATAAACATTATATAAAGTAATATTTTCCTTATGACAGCCTTACCTCTATGAACTGATCACGCTACTCTTTTTCGTTCTTCCAAATGCTTAACATAAAAATACATTCCAAGACAGTTGCCTTTAACAGGCATGCAATACCATACTACGATCGATTCTGAAGCTTGATTCTGTTTTTTCAATTTAGAGCCGAGACTCTATATAAGAACTCTTGGAACCGTTGTGGTTCCAGGAGGTATACCATTCAAATCGAAAAATAGTCACTGAAAGAAGAAAGATTTAATTGAAACAAAGCTACCAATTTAGTTGCTATATATCTTTCTGGCCAAACTTAGCCTACTGTTGCACATGAAGGTTGCTGTTTTAGGAGTAGCTAAAAATCGGCCTTGGGAAAGAACAGTATTTTGTGTCTTTCTAAGTATATGTAGCCCTGTGCCCAAAAGCCAAGGGGTGTATCGCAATTTGCTGAGTTCTGTGGTAGAGCGAAAACCGTTTTTTTTAGTCTTGCAAGAACAGTTTGACTGCAAAGGTATACATGAGAAAAAACGTATATGGTCAAATTTTGTAGCGGAAGATTTTGGCTTATTTTGTTTGTAGTGCCAAAAATTGTGCTTCGTAGTTTTTTGAGTAGAGGCGCTGAAACATTTGTGCCCCATTTATAACCGGTATCCTTTGCGTGCTATGAAGTTGAGGTGCCTCTGCAAACGTATAATAGAGGAATCTTTTTATTTTGTAGCTCTTTTTCGAAAAAATAAAACAAAACAAAAACTGTGAAATGCAACCTTTTGTTTCAAGCGCAACTATATTTTGCTGGTTGAATGCCCTCTACAGAATTATGCCCATTTAAACTTCTTCAGATGCACACTGTTGTTAATATTACAACGCTAAGATTTTATTTAATTATGATCTCTTAACATTGTTTCAAGTCCTTGAATCTTTAGGCAATTTTTAGCCTTTCTATCGCTCTTATTAAAATGACTTTTCTGAAGATTCTGGTCCAATATCGATTGGTGTTACGGGCTATCCAAGGACGCTTGGGGTGTTGAGTGGGTGTCAGATTTCCACCGGTCGTTTTTGACGATTAAAAGGCCGTTAGAACTTTTAATTGACGGTTGAATTTTCCCTCCCTCAAGTTTCTACATCTGCTTTCTAAATCAGACACTATATGTGACATATGTGTGTTGATTTTCAACATTCATATGACTTCAATGGCTTCACTTTGGACTCTCCTGTCATACATACTGGAAATCGTTGTAAGACTGAGATTTTAACCAAGTATGACGCTTATAAGCAAGCAATAAATCTTTTAAAGCAAGGTCATATTGCAAAGGTTAATAGACTAAGAAAGATCATAAAGAAAAAAATAAATAAAAATCAGCTTCTCTGTATTACAACGACAAAGTTCTATTAGTCCAAGCAATGGTAAAGGAAGATTAAAGACGTATGCGGGAAAACAACTTCTGAAATTAATTTTCGTCTCCCTGAACCTCCTCATAAGGTTACCAAGGATTTAGCTCATATCTTAAATTTGGTTGATTATCTGTTGTATAGACCAAACGCTATTCGTAAAATGTGAATTGAATTTACTTCACTGGACAACCATGCGCTATTTTGATTATTTTTAATGATTATTTTTCCTAAAGGATCCGCACTTTGCCGTTAGTCAAAAGAGGTGTAATGTGCTTATAGTTGTGGGTTTTGGGGAGAGAAGTTGGAGGGAGTGCTATCACAAAGGACTCACGCTGAGGTCTTTAATCATCCAGAATGAATAGTTTCTTAGCCATGCTGCCTTTCCGTTTACAATTGTAATGAAAATATATTAAAATGTTGTAATTCTTTTGATACTACAGTGAAAAATAAAAATAATACTTATTAATACAAGAATAATAATAAAAGTCCCAATATTTCGGCTTCAGACTCGGAAGCCTTTTTCAGCGGGAAAGCAAAGACAAGATGTCAGTATATGTACGTGCGTATTGTAATGTGGGTTTGAAATACCTTCTTACATGGAATTCTATAAAAATGAAAAGGTTTTTCTATTTAAAAATAAAAAAAAATTCTAATTTGATTTTTTATAAAAATACTGTTTTATTTTGTTTGTGCAATTCCTTATTGTCTGTGCGTTGGGGCTTTACCACAGTAGATGTTGTTTAGATAGGAGTTTTCCTGTCGTTGTTTTTTGTTTTTGCATACCTTCTGTTGTGTTTTTCTTTTTTATGTTTTGATTCAGCTAGTTTTTTTCCCCTTATTAAGGGCTTCCAGATGTGAAGCTATAACATACAGACTTTTAATATCATTTTTGCTCTAAAAAGTTGTTTTATTTTTATTTTTTAATGTCTCATTAAAAGATTTAACCCGTTTTTAATATATTTTCATCACATTTTTATCCATATGGAAATTTTTTACTGACTCTAATTTCAATAGTTTGTAATATTTCCACGTTTTCTATTCACTTGTATTTTTGAAACCTCATAGATACACCTGTATGTAACATTTTGAAAGTTACGCCATATTAATAAAAACTTATCAATGTGGCGTAGTTTTGCAAAAGTTTGTGTAGCTTTGTTCCTTATATCTGATTAGTAGTTTGGAAATATTAAACACATGTCACCTGTCAGTCTCTAGTAAATGTTTTTGATCCCATACGTACTAATATCTTGATGCATCAAATGCTTGGCTAGGGCCGCCGAGAGCAGTCACGGAACTCTGTGCTGAGCAATCCTGGGCCCCCTATTTTCCTGATTTTATACCAAGTTTTTTTTAGTACATCATACAATATGCAAGTTGGGACTTCTTAAAAAAAAACTTCAAGATTAATTTGGATTTATATATATATATATATATATATATATATATATATATATATATATATATATATATATATATATATATATATATATATATATATCACTATTAAGCTTGACATGAACAATGACTTAAATAGAACATTGAAATATGGCCACCTTATAAGCTGCATTGACAAAATGATAATTTTTGTAATAAATATAAACTTTGGTTTATTTAGTTCTCAACTTTTTTTTCAGGCATATGCCTAAACCGATTTTTTAAAGTTTTTGTAGAAGTTAAAAAAAAATCATTTATTGTCGAAAACATACATGATATTAATTAATATGAATTATTTTTTAATCATAATACACATGATAATTTACACCTAGTCTTTTTTTTATCAAAATTTTGATAGGGTAAAGTCCTTCTTTACAGTAACCTAAGTATTCTTATTCACAAGAAAGTCCCCTGTTCTGCCCTTTCTTATGGTTAACATATTAACGATGATGTCAAGGTTGATTTATCTTACAAAGTCTGTCTCCAACTGCTAAACCCAACCATTTCAGTTTATTAAATAAAAAAAAGTTTTTTTCCACTGAAAGTAAGTAGCAACATTAAAACTTAAAACGAACAGAAACTGTTACGTATATAAAGGGGGTTGTGCCCTCCTTAACACCTCGCTCATTACGCTAAAGTTTTTTAGTGCTTTTAAAAAAGCATCTTATTGTTCTAATTAAATGGCCCTTGTGTATCAGGAGTAATTCTTAAAGAATTGGGGCAAAATTCAATCTTTAGCGTAAAGAGTGAGGTGTTGAGGAGAAGGCAATGCTCCTTATATACTTAATAATTTCTGTTTGTTTTAAGTTCTAATATTGCTCCTTACTTTCAGTGGAAAAAACTTGTTTTTTTATTTAATTTCTAATCGTTTCTTTTTTTTAAATAATGCCAGGAAATCTGGCCCCGCATCCATGGATAACCCCCTCCCCACGGAAATGTCCTCTAGAAAATTCAATCCCGGTGAAAATTTACCCCGGAAAATTGCTCTTAACCACTCCGCACGTAAAAATGAGACGGAAAATAGAAGGCAAGACATATAAAAAGAATTTCTTATAAGAATTCTGGCAAATTCCCCAGTGTATAATTTCCCTTGACAATCTCACGCCCTGGAACTTTCCTTCCCATGGAAAATTCCCCGTGGAAAAACTCCCAGCAGAAACTTTGCCCCTCTCCCCACTCGAAAATGTATGCATTTTCGACCTTTCCCCTGGGGCTGTGGGGGGGGGGCATGTTATATCCGAATGCATAGTTTTTGGGGATTTCAACTATGATGAACAAAATGGCTATCTCAAAATTGTGATCGGACAGTTTTGGGGGAAAGGGGTGGGGGAGGGGGCCTAGTTGCCCTCCAAATTTTTCGGTCAGTTAAAAGGACACTAGAACTTTTAATTTTTTTTTTTTAATGAGACCTCTCCCGATACTCTAGGACCACTGATGTCGGGTGTCGTTATGACCACCCTTGGAAAAACAATATATAAACACGCATCCGTGATCTTCCTTCTGGCAAAAAATACAAAATTCCACCTCTGCAGTAGGGTTCTCTTATACGCTGAATCTGATGGTGTGTTTTTCATTAAAATCACTTGACTTTTAGAGGAGATTTCCTCTTTTTTTTGAAAATCCGGAAAATTTTCTCAGGCTCGTAAGGTTTGACCGGTAAGACTAAACTTAATGAAATTTACGTATTTGAAATAAGCATAAAAAGGTGATTCTTTTAATATATCTATTGTTATCAAAATTTCGTGTTTTAGAGTTTCGGTTACTATTGAACCTTACTTACAGTTCGTTACCACGAACTGTTTGATACTGATACAGTGTTATAGGGACCGAAATGTCATATTACAAATAACAATGTTCTATCTCCTATGACATTGTCCAGGATAACTTTGAAAATATCATGCTTGAAAACACTCTTACAACCCTACTCGTTTTCTACATTATCCTTGCAGTCTTCACGAGCTGGTCTCTTTCGTTCTTTTCTTCTTTTATATTCTTCTTGCAGTTTTTGGGGTCAATCCATGGTATCAGCCACTATCTGAGCTGTACTATATTTGACCTCATCCTTCCAAGCGAAGATTCTTCAAATCTTCTATCAAAGAACTCTGATTTTTAGATACAACATCCAACGTTCCTTAACGACACTGCAGCCCTGTTTACGATGTCTACTTAATTCAAAGTCTTGAACCAAATAGATGCAAATAAAAGGCACCTAAATGTTTTGATATTGGTTTTCAGCCCATCTTTGTCTCGACGATTTTCTGCAGTTAAATTTAGCTCACTTAGCTCATCAAGGGCCTTTACAATCCCTGGTAGATGTGCAGTAACTGGTTTGACACTATCTACTCTGGCTGACCAACGAGTTTTGGATATTGAATGAAGAGAACTTGTTGACTCTCTACCGCTTGTTCTCCGCATAGGTTTAAGGAACGTTAAGTGCAAGCAGAGGAAACAATTTTGCTATTGGCAGAGAGAACGGTGGCCTTTCACGTTACCTTTCAATATGATTGGCCTTTCCATTATAAGCAGCTTTCATATTGCTCTGATTGTCGTAACACTGGCATTTATAATCTTCCAACTGAATTTCATACTAATTCAGCTTATTCAAAATAAGCTTAGCAGTGGCTTTTTCACTTTTTTTTAACAGTCAGTAAAGCACAACAGCCTCTCTTAAACTGTATAGGGCTGATTTTCCTGAGCGGCAAAATTTAAATATATAAAAAAAAGCAGTCTGTTGAACATGCCTTGAGCGAGGTGTTGTATCAACAATTACAACGTAGTACCTTGCTTTTTCTCTCTCTTCAAGGACTTTTCTTGTCACTTGGGCAGCACACAAACTAATGAACTCATTCTGAATGTTATGAGACAAGTAATGCACCTGTATTTTTTTTAATTTCTCTTGAAAAGATTGAACTTTATTTAAAGGTTCGTTCAAAATAGCATCGTAATTAGCAGGCTGTTCTAAAATACCAAAAAAGGCCTCATTAAAGAAGTCGCCAACCTTTCCGTTAGTTTATGAAAAAGCAAGCACTCAGACAGTAACAAAGTAACATTAAGCAGTCGCTTTGACAAATTGCACCATTTATCTCCTCTTGCTGAATTGAACGCAGAAGTAGTTCAGTCACATTTTTATTTTTATTTTTTCGATCTGATCATCTCTGACTTCCACTGAACATAAAAGGCTTTATTATTAGAGCTATTTTCATGTTCTGGCAATTTATCAAACTGCTTTTCCTACCGTTTCTCTGCTGAAGAGCCTTCCGGAATTCTTAAAGAAGAACATTGCACCTTAGGCAGCATGTTCAGTAAACGGTAAAATATTGTCTTAAATTTACTCCAAATATCTCGGTTATCTAGTTCATTATTTGTGATTTTCTTTTAAAAAACAGAAGTGGAACAGAACATCCTGCCGAATCTTCTGTGAAGTGATATGGCAATTGAATTTAATGATAGCATAAGTCGCGGCTAGAATCAAAAGCGGGACCTCTATGTCGAAATATTTTCTTGCATTTGGGACTGACTGGGAATGGGGTTAGGACACGACAGACAAATTTGACTGAGGCTCACATAGGCTTGCTTTTCATTATCAGCGACATATTTCTTTTGTTCCGTTTTATTTTTACAGTAATTTTATGTAAATCTACTGTGTCATTGGTTCCTACTTTGACTAAAACCTTAGATGACTGTAATGGCGGTTTAAAAAAAAACATCTAAGAGACAACTGGAACTTATGTGATTCATTTTCTTTCAAATCTTTTTCTTCCTTCTCTTTCCTTTTTTGAGCACCAGACTTATGTTTATAATTTATTGCAGATCACTAATTCTATTACAGAACTATGTCATCGCGAACATTGCATTGCATCGTAAACAAACAGTTGAGCCAGTGACGGACTGGCAGCTAAAACAAACATAACGTCTACTCAAACAGTCAAACGGGATGTGCATGAGACTATGCATAGACGAATGCTAATCATTACCACGTATTGACGAATTTCGATCGTCTAACAGCAGTTTTGTGTCAGCCACGGGCGTGTTCCAGCCGCCTCCGTGTCATTTTGTTACGCTAATAATAATACATTACTAAACTGCTTGATAGCTTTATTAATTCGCTCACTTGCGGTTGCAACTTTATTCAAGGCAAGGCGAAAATTAAAATTAATCCTTAGTGAACTGGAAAACCATCCTAAACTTTTGAGTTTAGCAGATTACATGCACAGAAAATAAATTTATATTCATCCGTGCCGGCCCCCCATTTGGTACCCCGGATCTCAGGGATACCCCCTGTCCCACCCTCTCGTATGCCCTGTTTCTGGCTCAATCTTATTGTAGTTCTTACTAAACATACTAAACCTAACCTTGTTTATTTCAAAATCTTGATATACATGTCCCCCTTAGCATTATGGCCAAACTCGGGGCAAAACTGACTTACGTAAGTTTAACAACCCTGCAGGTCGACATATATAACATATATATGGCAGTTTTTTTCTTTTTCTTTCTTTCTGTCTTTCTTTTTCTCTTTTTTTCTCATTCTCTGTCTATATTCAGCGTATATACTTTTTGTCGTGATTTTGTTAAAAGTTCGTATAATAAATACATTAAAAGATGATTTATAGACGTCAAATGAGGATCTTAGTCCCTTTTCTTTCTTTGTAGGAAGCCCTTCTTCAAATTGCTGAATATTCAGAAGCAGGTATCACGGTTCGTGGAACTTACGTAGCCCCTGGGAAGCAACCGCCTGAGGGTGAAAGAAAACTTTACTTGGCCATTGAAAGTACAGATGAAATGGCCGTTTCGAAAGCAAGTGCGGAAGTGCAAAGGATCCTTAAGGAGGAAATGATGAAAATGGCAACGTCAGTGACTCAGGGACGATTAGGGCGATATAAAGTTGTATAGATAATTGTACGCATTGATTTTATCTCAATATATTATTGTCTTTTACTTGTGATGTTATTATGATTAGGGTCCGACCGATATATCGGCCGGTTGATATTATCGGGCTGATATGGGGTCAGTGTAATTATCGGATATTGGAAAAAATATCGGATATCGGCCTTTTTTCATTTTCTTTTACTTTTTACTTATCCAGAAGATAGTACCAGATTTCCTCAGGTAATTTTTGCTTGTTCAGTCCTTATGGGCGGAGCCACCAGCTATGTCTGACCATGGAGAGCAGCAAGATGAGTCAAATGAATTTGAAGCGTATTTATTGTCAATACACACCTGGTGCAGCAATGTTCGAAATGTATGGTGAGTTCAAGAACGTACAGCTAAAAAAAAAATCCAATATACTATACATTTCGGTTCAATGAATGTTCACTTGCGTCGGTGAAAGATCCAAGATTCAATCGATTAAAAACATAATATCCAGTCAGGGGTGCAGCTAAAGGGGGGGGGGGGGTCCAACCTTGGAAAATTTTCCTATTTAACTTGGAAATTTAGGTTATGTGTCCGCATTTGTCGGCATACTGAACAATTTTGTCTGATACATTCTTTAAATCCCTCCTCCAAACTTAAACCCTGGCTGCACCCCGTATGCAGTGTGCCTAGCATGGATTCGTTAGTAAGAGATCATATCATATGAATGTAATGTACAGTTTTTCATTAATATGTGAATGATTAAAATACCAGTTCTAGCTTTTGGAATTTGGGTTTCGAATCAGCAATTTCAATAAATATCTTATACTTCTTTCACTCAGATTTTCACGTATTTGTGGTTATATAACTAAACCGGCTTAAGATAGTTTTACTATCCAGACTAGAACTTTATTTGATTTAATTTTTTACTAAATCTTTTCTCAATAAATCTTTTTTACATTATTCGTAGTCCTCTGTCAATTATCAAAGCTGTTCTTTGGTGTGTAATAGACCAGGGAGAAACGTGTGAGTATGAACATGGGCAGATAATGGGGGGTTTGATAGATTCTGGAGGGGAATCTATTGGCAAGTTATATCGATATAGTATCAGTATGATATCCTTATATCGGTATCCAACCCCAAAAATCCACATCGGTCGGGCCCTCCTGATTATGAATCATGTTGACTGTTTTAGTAACGATTGCTAGAAACTAAACATCAATGGAATAGGAAAAAATGCGTATGCTCAGGTAGCTATATAGTTGATGCTGCTCAGTTACTTTAGGCTGTCTGTTTGTCTCAGCCAACGACATATAATGAGTTTTTGTTTTTCAAATATAATTTAAAAATACCCTAAATTTCTCTCTTCTCGTCGACAACGCAAAGAACGATGTTAGCACATAATGGAGGAAAGATACGGGAAAAAATGCTCAAACTTTGGGGAAACTGTCTCCGAATTTTTTTTTATCAAAATGATCGAAAAATCAGCTTAATTACACAAAGAAAATCCACCCGAGTCCCCCTTGTACAAGTGTCCCCAATTTACCCTAGAAAGGGGAAAATAAGGGAGGGATTGATTTTTGTGTTTATAAATATTGTGGAGTTTAAATGGTCGTTTCCTATCAAATCAAGCATGCTGACGCCAAATCTGAATTCAGGTAAAAACTTGATTGTACTTAGTCAAGTACCTCATCTTACCTAGAACGGTTGTGAAAGCTGACATGCATGAACTAGTTATTTTAATTATTTTTGGTCGATTCATCATTTCCTATTAATGGCGCCTTAGAATACGAGTCTCAAACAGTTTAATTTCAAACCAGTATTCCAGAATCCCTCCCCTCTCCAGTTTGCGGTTTCCATTCCTTAGTGCCATTATTTAGCTGATCTAATCACTGGAGCCATCTACCACAGTTCTATGAAATAACATGTGCTTATCGTGACATCGGACTTGGAATAACTCGAAACCAGAATATTCTAAAGCGTTTCCTTTAGATTCTTATTCATTTTCATTACGAAAGGGGTTTGATAACTTTAAAGGTAGTAATATTCAGACCACAATACACGGAATTTTCGGTAGAGCTTATCTTATCTGAAATAGTAGAGCTTATCTATTAAATAGTTCATAGGGTAAAAGAACAATTACCCCTGTCCAGAACCGCCTGTCTTTGGTTTCAGTATCTGGACCTACTTGAAATCCTGAGAAAGATCCTAAGAGCTGAAGGAAGTGGCAAACTTTAGCTTTATCTAGTCTTTGTTAGAAATGCTTTCTTAATTTGCTGCTTCCGGCCACAATCTTTACACGAAGTCTACTTAGCTATTCGGGCAGTCAATTATTCCGTTGAGGAAGGGCAACTCAGAGCAGAACAAAACGTTACAGGAATACCTGTTCATCCGGAGAACTGACAACTACTGAGAGGCATTTTCTCCTTATTTGGTGATAGAGCAGACGTCATTTAGAAGTATGAAAACGAGTGGTGGTCTGACGAAAGGTAGAGGCATGACTGAATTGCAGCAGACAATTTGGACACCTGCTATGCCTACTTTGGTTCTCGTTAACGAACGCATGCAAAACCTGACTGTCCTCGCGGAGTTGAATATTGAAAATCACAAAGAAGCGATGTCTTCGAGGAGAGCTAAAGGTTTGGTGGATATCGAAAAGATATTTCGATACATTGAACCCCTCAGGCAGGATTCACAGCTTTTGAACGTGGTTATTGGCGTCCGCAGTTCATCATCTGTAAACACAGACGATGCCAAATCTGTGAGAGCAACGATTCTAAAGGACATGGAAGCGAAAGACATTGACAAATATGTTTTCAAGAGAAAGGAGAAAGCTGTAACTATGACTGATACGTCATCCGTGGTGACAGATAGCGAGAGAAAATTGAAAAGAAAATGTCATTGGCAATGGTCCAATAACATTGCCAACCTCCCAGTTTTAGATGGTGGCTGGCTAGTCCACAAAATCCCGTGGGCTGCTGGATCCGCATACTCTGAGGTTGCAGGATTTTCCGTAGATTATGTCACAAGGCGTTTTGGCCAGGCAGTGGTAGTTTTTGACTCACACTGATACACTAACTACAAAAAACTGATCATCCAATGAAAGATAATTTGGGATTTCATAGATCTTTCATTGTACGCAGCTGAAGAAAACCAAAGGTTTGTCGTGTTTTAATGACTGAATTATCTCCTAACGTGAAGATCGTCAAAAGTAAGGAGGAATTTTTAAGAATCCCTAAAAATTAACTAATATAAAAAGGACTAAGAACAAATTAGAAACCGAAGCAGCAGACAATCTACTCGTTTGCCACGCAATGTTGGGCTGCGATACAACATCCAGACTTCACAACGTAGAGGAATCAGCAGTGGTTTCATTGTCACATAGACGGAATTTTTAAGGATGCTTGCAAGATCTTTATGACATTAGAATCCAACCACCTGGAGATCGCCGAAGCTGGAGAGAAAGCTTTGCTCCGCATGTAAATGGGGGAAAGTAATGAGAAGACCCTGAAAAATGTCCGGGTGCGAGCATTCACAATACGGGTTGCAAGTTCAAATGCTTTCGTTCAGGCAGAGCGGCTTCCGCCAACTTTAGTTGCCGCAAAGTACCATTTTTGCCGACGCTATTTGCAAATAGCGAAGAGGCAAGACACGTCCATTTCGCTAAAGCCCGAAGAGTGGGGTTGGTGCCTCTCTTCGTCACGGAATGTGTTACTTCTAATTATGACAGATGTTGCACCAGCATCGAAAAATCTGCTAAAGATGGTGTGGTGCCAGTGCAACAGCGGGTCTCTCAGATGCAGCTGCCGTCGGAACAGTTTACCCTGCAACTTTGCCTGTGGTGAGTGTAAATGAGCGTTGTGTGCTAAAGCTGCAGCAATACAGGATGAGGATGATAACGGAGTCGAGGAGGAAGAAGAATAAGCTTTAGGTTGTGATTTAAAATCAAAATGTTTTTGTGATTAATTTACCTGAGTTTTTAACGTTCTTTTTTATAACTGATTGATATGAAGTTTTGATCTCGACTTAAGAAGTAGTTTTCAAAATGTTATACTTTGTAACCCCTCATATTAAAGGCCCCTTAGAGGTGGAAATCAGGTAAATAGTAAAGAAAAACTTCTTGTGGCTTAATATTTGGCAATATTGTACTTTGACATAAAATGATCCTTTAGCCGCAGGAACCCGTCAAATAATAAATCCGTGAACTTTATCCACCCTCCATTCCAAGAAGGTGAAAATTAATTCTGGGATGCGGAAAACTGGATTTCTGACGTCGGATTCCGATTCTTCATGCTTGATTTGATAGGAAACGACTATTTAAATTCCAAAATATTTACAAACACAAAAATTGATTTCCTCCCCCTCATTTCCCCCTTTAACGGAGAATTTGAAACACTTGTGCAACTTGGATTCGAGCAGATTTTTTTGTGAAATTAAGCTGATTTTTCTGAACATTTTGGTGTAAAAAAAACTGCAACAATTTCCCTGACGTCAAACTGTATTTTTCCTCCACAATAGGTTGCTAGAGACGATAATATTTAGACCTCCAAATTCTTCAGACCATTATCTTTGCTCTTCAGCTGTAATGATATATGATGTCAATCGAGTGTTATCTTACATTTTACATGAAGATGCACTTTTTGTCAAAATTGGGAGGGGGATTGTGCGAAAGGGGAATTTTGATATTGTAATACTACAGTGTCATCGGTAGTGCATGTACTGATAAAAGTTGGAAGTAACCGAACATTCGGAAGTGATCTTAATTATTTAGAATAATTATGGTTTATTTCGAAAAGTGAATATATTACATCATCTTTTTTCCTAGAAGCATTGTTCAGCACTGTTAAACTTTGATCTAAAGAGTCAATTCCAAGGGGGTGTTACACTGTAAAAAAAAAAGTTGATTTCCAACAAAATGTTTTGCTCGAATTCAAACAATTCAAAAAAAAACAATTCTTCTATTGGAATTGTGACTTGCTTATTGAATTCCAACAAATTATTGAACTAATTAAGATTTATGCACTTTTCAGTAAAAAAAATTTTAATTCTCGACGCAAATAGGTTATATTGATCAAAATGGTTTGGACTTCAACAGTAGATTTCGATTTCTAGAATATCCTTGAATTTGGCTATGGTGCCATTTAAAGTGAATTTATGTATAATACAAATGTTCTTATGAACATGCATAAAGTTATGTACAAATATTTTTAGCTTACAATTAATATTTTGGAGCCATAGAAGAATATCATATGATTTTGTTTTATCACTAGTGGCTTTTGGAATAGTTACAGTGTATTAATAAAAGAGAAACAATCTTTTTTTGCATTTTCTAACTAAAATTAAGTTCGGACTTAATGAATGTTAATATCATACTTTACGGGATTATTTCTATAGTATGATTACTTGGGTTTCGCTGGAAACCGACGATTCAACTAAACTTTATGATGAGTGGAAAAGTCTGCCTCTGAGCAGGAGAAGGACCTGTTCGGTCTTATATCTGAAACTGGTCATTGATGACCATTCCTGGCAGCTGTTAGAACATGGAACTAGTTTATTGTTCGACAAAATTGTAGGCCTAATAAATTGAAAAACGATAGTAATAGAAATCAAATTAAAAAACAGGAAATCCAACAAACAAGATGGAAATCCAATGAGGATCTTAAAATCCAATATGTTGTGTTTGAAAATGCAATTTGGGTATGTGAATCCGTCATTTTTGTTTATTAGTAGATTTGATAGTCAATAATGATCATAATAATTCATTATCGTCCGTAGTATACACTTTGAGCTTCTGAAATTCTCGTTTTGTTGTTGATAAGAACTACAAAGTAGTTTTGTAGAGCCCAAAACAATTTTTTTTACAGTGTACTCTTCTTTTTATTTATGGGTAACCCTCGTTTAGGATTTAAAAAAAAGAATAAAAATGAACCATAAAAGCACTTTTTTCAAATGAACGTAAGGAGAGACATCAAAACATCAAAAACGAAAACAAATTATTTCGTATATGACGGCTGTCCCTTCCTTAAAGCACAAGGGCAATTTGAATGGGATAAACTATATTTCACAATACTTCAACAACGGAATAACTTATCCATATGTGTTTGTTTAAACAATAAAATTTTCAGTTTAAATGTTTTGAAGACAATTGGTAAATGAACAAAAACTTGTAAACTTGCAGTTAACACCATAAATTGCACTCCTAAATGCTTCAATGTGGTACTATAGACTTTAACTTAAAGACTTTAGCGTTAAGGTGGAATAGGCCCCCCAGATGACAAACAAAGAGATCATAAAGAGATTATATATTTTTGATTAGTTTAAATCTGAATTCTTCATTTAGCTGCTGAATGCTTTAAGCCACAATTGAAAATGATTAAAAGAAATTATTTTAACCAGGGGCGGACCTAAAGCAAAATCTTGGCGGGGGGGGGAATGTGACAATGGCGCCAGTTAGTAAAATTCGGGGGGGGGACTGTAACAAAGGTGCCAATAATTGACCAAATTGAAAAATTTATTCACAAAAAAAGATCGAAAAAAAGAAAAAAGAGCGCCAGAAAAATCTTGGTGGGGGGGGGGGGGAACCCAGGCCCCCCCTGGATCTGCTGGTGATTTTAGCATAATTTAGTTTTAAATACCCCAAATTTCTTTTAAATACCCCACCGTGGGTTAAAAATTCCAAGATGTCTGCAAGGTTCGGTATCACAGATCCGATTGCTGCTGTGACGAAACGTCGTTCTGAATTTTTGGGGTCGCTTGGGCCTAGTAGTCTGGCAATTGCAATTCGTCCTTAGTGAGTTTTGTAATAATGTCTTTATTTATTGGCGGTGTATCGTAACGTTTGTTTTTGTTTTTGCAGTTAAGTGTTTTTTTTTTTGTTTTTTTTTTCTTCTTCTTTATACTCCAATAGTTCCATTTTTGGTTTTTTATAGAGTGGGTTAAAAAAATTATCTATCTATCTATTATAGTTCTGTCTATGTGAAAGAGTATCATTCAACAGCATGGGCGCCAAGAAGTGAAGCTAATGAGGCATCTGCCTTCCTGAAAGACTAAAAAGGCAAAAAAGGTGGACCCTTTGGAACATTAGAAGAAGTGATTTCAAAACTTAATTTTCAAAAATATTTGCCACAGAGACTAATCTTTCAGAAATATAAATCCAACGGAGATGAAAGTTCTTCATCACTTATTTATTTAGACAAATCGCCCAAGCCAGTGTTGCACAAACAAATTTTTAACTAAATTCAGTTTAGTTTAAAAAAAAACAGCCTCGCTTAACCAAGCCAAAAACCCCACCGAAGAACCAGAATGAAGCCACGTGTAGATTTTTACTGTTTGTGTTATAAAGACCGTTCGTCTCTTTGTTTTAAGTTGTTGGTTCCTTAGGCCAGCATTAATGCAGATGTACTTGCCAGGCATAACAGTTATCCTTTTTTTGCAAAAATGAAATTCGTCTGAACTGGGTTCTAATCTAACTGGGTTTTAACTAGGCTAATCTAAAAACACTGCTCAAAACTGCAGTCTATTGCAATAACAATTCTGGAAAAGGGCTAATATTTTATTCAACGGAAACCATGTTGCTCTGAATGACACAAATGGAAGGCTAATTTTTAAGCTGTGAAATCATTTTTGGTACTTGTTAAGAATCCGGTAAACACACTAGAAGTGAAGTTTTGTTAATGCTAATGAAATAAAACAAAATAGGATGAAAGTATAGTAGTTTATGAACAAATTTGGGCTATATATTTGCACATTAAAGGGAGTAGGGGGTAAAGCATTGCATATATTAAATACGTAACCTAACCTAGGTACCTTTTGTCCCTTCAACCCCCAAAAAACTAAAGTCTAAATATTTGTCACGGAGTGAGCAATACCTAAAAAGACAGTGAAAACCTGTTTTTCATTAGGATTTCCTTATATTCTAGATGCGGTTCTTAGCGTGTTCTACCGGATTCTTAATAAGTACCTCATTAAATCTTTAACATAATTGGCTTTACATTTTACTCCATCTCTTGTCCATTTTATTTGCTTCTTAATCCCTGAAGTGCATTCCCAAAGTAAATATAGGTACTTGTTAAATTCTATATTTAGGTCTATCAAAGCATGTTAGATTTGGTAAAACATGCATTTTTAATGCATTTAGTTACGCCCAAAATTCTAACAAGTAACCGAAGAATTTTATTTCTAAAATCCTCAAGCACAAAATACGCCCAGTTTTTTTCTCCAAAATTCACTATAAATATGCAAAGAAGAACAATCACAGTTTCTGGAAATTCAAGTAAAATTATTCCTCAGGTTTTTGACAAACGAAGCTGCTTGTTGAATAGCAGGGAAAAGCTGTCCATTTCCAACTGTGATGTTTACATATCTGAACACATTTAGGCCTGTCTGATGAGCCTGGCTGACCTTCCGCCCAGTAGTCAAAGACTGGATAGGTACGATCAATCCATGTGAAATCCAGGTTAAACGAGCGCACTGACTCTGTGCTATCCAAGCCGATCCACGTGTTTTCGTCATGCTGTTTTGCAATTTCTTGAACAAAATTTTGCGCCTCAACAGATCTAAGGATGGGTAAGTCACCGCCCATTTCTTTGCATCTGTTTCGAGATTCTCTGTAATCTTGTGGCGTTGTTTCAAATATGTAACATGACCCTCCGTGTAAAGACCAACCTTTGGGGCATTTGGCATCAATCGATCTCAACATTATGCAGCTAATGATGATTATTGTTGCGCAGGATAGCTTCATCGCTCCTAGAAACACAAAACAGTAATTGAATTACACGCTGACACATTAGTAGTAACCGCCCAATTCGTTGAAAACCTAAATGCAAACTTACGCCTGAAGGCATAGATATGTGTGTAAGTTTTCAACGAATTGGGGTTACCAGGGTCATTTGCAAAGAGGTATCATTTCTATTGAAGGTATATACTTTGCGTACGTGCCCGTACCAAACAGGTTGGTTATAATCTGTTCTGCCTCAAGTTTTTTCTGACACAATTAACTAAATTTCTATTTCATGATATACTAGTTTTTTTTAGGTTGCATCTGTGTTGGAAAACCGATGTATTTTTTTAGATGCCAATTATTTTTCGTATATATTCAAGTTTCAAATTAGATTCCTCAACAGTTTTGAATAGTTTATTGAACATAACACAATTGACATTTTTTGTAAGCATTTACATAGAAAATGGATAATTCAAAGCAATTTCTGGTGAGTAAAAATTTTCTCATTATTATAATAAAAAAAGAAATTGTCTTGTCATTAAGTTAAGGAAGAAATTCTTTCCTTACACTAGAACTACGGGCACTTATATAATTAGACGGCTATTGTTTTTAGGAGCTGAAACCTCTAAATAATTCTCCTATAGGTTGAAGCTTACGGCGGCTTTTTTTTTTTTTAGGTGTGTTTTTGAAAATAATTCCAGGCCAGTCTGCATTTACGGTGTTATTTTTATAATTATAATTTAACCTTTTTAGGGATGTTTTTTAAAAAATTGCTTAGCTATATTTAAAAAAAAAAAAAAAAATGTTTTACAGTACTTTAAATGACTAAAATAAACTGAATTATTTTACAAACCCAAAATTCATTTTTATTTCAAGTAAGTTGAAACATGCAATACACCCCCTTCTGAAAAGAGGGCAAGATTTAGAGAAGGTATTTTAATTCAAGCTACAATACCCTCAGTTATCGAATTCAATGCCCGAAATACACAAGACCTGGACCATCCAATGCCCTCTACTCCCTCAATTACTATGACATCTGACACCCGTGTTAGCTCCATATCAGCTGGAATGAACTTGAAAAGGGAATGGACTGCCTTATATGCCTCATCTCAGGCTACTAAAGAATGTCAGCTTAACCCCTCTCAAGTTTTTCCAAGGAGTTCAGATATAGAAGACCAGTCAGAATTTGTAAGTATATACATAATTTTTTTTGTTTCTATCCCTATTTTCAAAAAATAAGGTAAATTTTCTCAGGCGCATAGCTTTTGATGAGTAAAACTTAAAATTTGTTTTCTAAAAGCTATTTAATTTTCTTTCATTAACCAAATTAGCTGGTATATATATAAAGGAATGCTTTTCATGCATTTCTAAATATAACAAAAAAAACCTTACCTCGTAACTTATAACCAAGATATATTCTAATGCAATAATTCCAATATTCATTTTAGACAAAAAGAAAAAACTAACTATTTGAAAAAAACGAAAGCGAAAAAAATTTGCTACTACACACCTGACATGCACTTTTAGACTGGTATGTTTGCTCTAATGCATTTGTATACATCCGGTACCTTATCAGATCTACCATCGCTTTTTAATCCGATTTGAATTCTAAGTGGGTCGCATGCAAAGCGGACTTTAAATAGCAAGATGTATATCTTCGATAAGCAATTTACACAGGCAAAAAGGTTTTTTGATAATTTCCAAATATGTCTTCACAGAGATGTTAAGAAACATTATTTGGGGCGAACCCGTTTTTTTGGTCATTTCATTGAAACACTTAGGTGTTTTCGAGAAAGAATTTGAGAATGTTCTATTTGAACTGTGCTGTGAAGTCCGATACCCCCCAACTCTAAAGGGTATCGATCCTCCTACACCGAAGGAAGCTCCCGGTTCCCAAGGGTCCTCCCGGGAGTGGGGGAGGGGGGGAGGGTTCTAAAAAAAGACCATCCAACATTTTAATTGCATTTTAATTGTTGATATGGATGGAGAAAAAAGTTTTTCTCTCTTAAAAACATTTATTTAGCCCAGGTCAAATTCAAAAAAATCCTTTGACAGAAGAACCAGGAAAATACGGATTATTGAGAAGGTAGCACCATCAACCAGCGACATATGGGGTTAGTGTCCGTTAACTGGAGCCGAGGAGCAAGTGTTCATAGAGCATACCGCGTCAGTTGAACGATGGTCAAATTTCATTGATAATTATAATGAAGAGGATAAAACAATATAATTTGACCAATATTTTAAATTTTTATTTTAAAAAATTTTTGGAATAAAACTATCAGTTTTTTTTTTTTATCAGGATGTGTGTTTATTTGTTTTTTTTTTCAGGGGTATCTGTATCGAACTAGAGGTCCTATAATATTGAGAGAGGCCTCATTCAAATAGAAATCAAAAGTTCTAGTGTTCTTTTTAAGTGACCTAAGGATTTGGACGGCAACTAAGCCCCCCTCCTAGGATCATTTTTTCCCAAAGTAACTGGATTAAAAGTTTGAAATTACCATATTTATTAAAGAAAATCTAATAACTATGTCTTTGAGGATGATTTAATCCCTCACATGCCCGGGAGGAGGAGGACTGCATTTTTTGAGCTTTATCCTATTTGGTATTAGATATTTGTTATTGTTTGATAATCACTCCGTTGTCTGTTTTTTTTTTGTGGTCGAGTTATTTGGGGGGGTATGGAGGTAAGGTGGATGATATAAACAATAATTACAGTTTCATTGGGGACGAGCCAATTTAGATGTAGGTGGTGGTGTCCGATTTAACCGCACTATTTTAAAACGATAAGAAGCTAGATTTTAAACTAAAATGTGAACTAGAAATTAGTTTAAATAAATAAAACTTTCAGTTGAAAGTTTTTCAACTGAAAGTAAGGAGCAACTTTAAAACTTAAAAAGAACAGAAATTATTTCGTATATGAGGGGGTTCGCCCCTTCGTCAATACCTCACTCTTTAGGCTAAAGTTTGTTTATTGCTTTCAAAAGAGCTATTTATTCTAATTAAGCGACTATTTTGTTACAGGGGTAAATTTTAAATAATTGCAACAAAATTTTACCTGAGCGGGAACGGCGAGATGTTGAGGTGGAGGGAACCCCCCCCCTCATATAAGGAATAAGTTTGGTTCTGTGTATGTTTTAGTGTTTCTACTTAATTTCAGTTGAAAAAATTTGTTTTTCTTTATTTAATTATTAACAAGCGTTTGAACGATGGTAAAATTTCATTGAGAATTATAATGAAGAGGCTCAAACAATCGAATTGGACCCATATTTTGCATTTTTATTTTAAAAAAATTTTTGTAATAAAACCATTAGTTTTTTTTTTATCATTCTCTTGTTCTAACTTACCCTTCTAAGAATAATACAACATTTTCCTGACTAAAAAAAAAAAAAAAAAATATATATATTCTTTAACATTTTCAGTTGACATTATGAAAGACATAGGCAATGTAACTTTTTTCTTCTTCTTTTAATTGTTCAGGTGGTGGTGATGGTAGTGTGACAATGACTACGAGAAATTGACAAAGTTTATTAACTATAAAAAATTTACATAAAAAAATAAAACTTTTTTTTCTACAGATTAAAAATATAGCACCACCAGCGACACCATTGAGTGATGAAGCAACTATATTTACAGGACCAATTCTGTCACCACCAGCAGAGTTCAGGGATGAAGCTACATTGGTTCTAGAGAATTTGGAGTGGGAAAGTGGTTTCCTTAACGATGTTTTTGGGGAAATGGCCAGCCTGGATGACATAAGCTGTGATATTGATATGCTTGAGGATCCGGGGTGGACAGATAGTTTCATGCGTGAATATTTAGGTGATGTTACAAGTAAATCTGAACCGGGTCCTCATAACGAAATTCCATCCGAGGACAATACAGGCTGGCTCGACCAATTGTCCCCAAACACATTGGAATATGTACTAGGGGACCTCATGCCACATCCCCCCAATATGATTGAACAGACTGGGAGTGGTGTTATTGACAATTCTCTGTCAACCGCCATCACTCCACTTAATGCTATAGATAGAAGTAGTAATACAACAGCAACAGTATCCCCTCTTCCGGATTTTTTTCTCTCCAACTCTGCCTTGCATCACACATTGGTCTACAGTGCCAAATTCGGTGACCCTTTCAACTCTCTAGGGTCGGGGGATATAATAACAGATCCCCTGGCCATTACACATTCATATACGGATAAGATTCGAGCCATTCTTGAACAAAAAATGGGGGTGTGGGGAATGGGGGTCAGTTTAAAAGCATCAATAGCACTAAAAATATTTTTTTTAAACGAAAGTGCGGGTGAGATGTATTCGAAATACTTGCACACAGAGATGTTGGCAATTCACCCGCATTTATCAAATTATGGGGAGGTTTTTCTAAATGGGGCCAATAGTATCCAAAGTATGTGGTACATTTATAACGAGGGGGTTTGTGGATCTGTGGTTTTATTTATTGAAAGTTTAAATGTTAATATTTGTAGGTTTAAAAAGGATTTTATTGCCAGAGGTTGGCATGGGGGCGGGGAGGCACTTGAATTAAAATATCATTGAGATTTAGAGGGGTGTAGGGGGATACAACGAATCTGTTTCGATACGAGGCTGCAGTGTTTAAAGTATGCGTTTTTAATTGCTGCATACAGACCTCTGCGCAATGATGCCACTAAGAAGAACTTGAATAAAATGGCAGTTAATGGTAGGGAGGGTTCAAAGTTCCCCAAAGTAAATTTTAATTGTTTAAATGGTCAATATCCCGTGACACTAAAAGGAATAGATATTTTTGAGCGGGCTAATGTACATTTAAAGATTGGTGTCACGGTGTTACAGTATGAAACAGAATTTGAAGAGGGTCAGCGTTCCGATAAGAAGGGTGTATTATTTCCAGTGCGGGCTCCTTCAATTGAATCAGTAGAACATTGGGTGCGGCTTCTATACACCCCACCGACAGACTCCGATTCAATTGGTCATTTCAATCCAATTACGGATATTAGTAGGGTTCTAAGTGAGGGTAAAACGGGGCGAGGTGGTGTGTGTTATTACTGTCCAACATGCCTCTCAAGATTTCGCTCTGATTTAAAGTTAATGCATCACATGAAACACTATAAACGTCATGGATTCCAGGCTGTGGAGACGGTAAGCGGTGAGAGAGCAATCTTAGTATTGAAAATTTCCAACACGCACTCTTATAGATCATAACAATCGATTTAGACTGCGAAGCTAATCTGACAGACTTTTAAGATCCGTCTAAATCAAATAGTGTTCAAAAGCATGAAGTCATAGGAGTCTCTTACGCTCACGTGCTACAAGATTCAAATAATACCGTGCAAGTGCTGGAGGTAGTGGAGATGTTGAGTGACTGTGAAGACTGAATGCGCTCGGCATTGGTCAGTCTAGTCAAAACAACGAAAGGTGCAATTTCGCGCCTTCGTTATACAAACTATCCTATGCTCCTATCACCAGATGACATAGTGGCCATTAAAAATCGTAAAATGTGTTGGGTTTGCAAGGGAGAATTTGATGATGTTTTTGGGAATGGAGGGAGGAGGAAGGTGATCGACCATGATCATTTGTGGCAGGAAATTACATCGGGGGGGAGTAACTTTAGAGGGGTATCACACCAGTCATGCAATTTAAACGATAGACAACAATATTTCGTACCTGTTTTTGTACATAATTCCAATTACGACTTAAAGTTTGTTCTTCCGGCGTTGGCCCGCATTGCCAAGGGAGAAGTTGTATATGACGCATGGATATATGGTTCTTTTTCATATAATATCATACCCAAATCATCGGAGAAACTACTGCTGCTAGAATTCATGTGGAAAACAGTTGACAAGGGTAACACGTGCCTGAATAAAATCTTTTTTTTAGACTCGTTAAGCTTCTTCCCAAAATCTTTAAGTCAATTGATTCAGGTAAAGAAAAGTGACAATTTTGATAGCTTCCCCCTCCTCAAACAGCGCTTCCCCGATGATTAAATGTATGATTTATTAACGTGTAAGGGTATATATCCATATGATTATTACAACTCTGGCTCGAAGCTAGATGAGGTGTCACTACCGCCCATTGAAGTTTTTTACAATTCTCTTACTGAGAGTGAGTGCACCACTAGCGACTACGAATTTTCTAAGAGGGTTTGGGCAAAGGGCGGATGTAAAAATGGGTGGGATTATTGTAAACTTTACTTGGCCAGTGACGTACTCACTCTTCTGGATATTGTGTGCAAAAATACGGATAAAATCTATGGGGAATTTGGGTTGGATTTAGGTTATTATTTTGCCACTCCTCACTTGGTGATGGACTTGATGCTTAAAATCAGCAAAGAAGAAATAGGTCTGATCACCGAAGTGGATCATCATCTGTTTGTAGGGAGATCAATGAGGGATGGGTATGTTTTTCACAGGGATCGTATCATGAAAACTGATCCGAGTGGACAGCACACCGATGAAAATTCGGACGCAGTTTTTTTGGATATGAATTCTCTTTACCCATCGGAAATGTCTCACTACTGTTTGCCGTGTGGCAATTATAAAGGGCTTGACAATCCGTGTGTTTCGAATTTCCCCGACATTGCCAGTGTTGAGGAGAATGGGGCACAGGGAATGATTTTTTGAAATTGACGGTGAAATACCCATGGAAATCCATGACTCGGTAAAAGACTTTGTTTTTCCGTGCATAAATAGACCGGTGGCTAGGGACTCTCTGAGCCCCTACAATTTATCTTTAGTAGAGGACGGGAGTATGCACTGGGTACCTTCAAAACAAAAACTAATTGCCGACCTCAACCCAAAACAGAATATCGTTGTTCATCACGTGCTATTGAAATGGATGGTGTCCAATGGATTCAAGGTCACAAAGATTCATAGAGCCCTCCAATTTGATCAAAAGCCTTACATGAAAACGTTTATTGACACCTTTGTCAGTAAGCGTTCACAAGCGAAAACGAAAGTTGAAAAAGAAGTCTGTAAACTCATTTTGAACTCAGCTTTCGGTAAAATGTGCGAGAGCGTACGACACAGAAGTCGATTTGACATTGTAACCAACCCCAAAGATTTTGCTCGAATCATTGCGGATCCAAACTTCACATCGTTCACAATCATAGACTCTAATATGGTGCTCCTACATTGCAAGAAAAGAAACATTGTATTAAATAAAATTATTGCAGGCGGAAGTGCAATAACGCAAATATCCAAGAAACTCATGTTTTTGTTTCATTATAATATATGCAGGGTACAGTGGCGGATTGAGGGACAAGTTCAAGTGTATTACGGGGACACTGATTCACTCCTGTTAAAAGTCAAAACTGAAAATCCATTGAATGATTTGGAGAATGGCGAGTACATTAGCTCACGAATGGACTACACTAATTGGGACGAATCCCTCTACCCAGAGCTAGTGAAACGCCAGGCCCCAAATCAATTGTTAATGTTAAAATCTGAAAAGGGTAGCGATCTGATATCCAGTGGTGTGTTTCCTGGTCCGAAGGTATACTGTGTGGAAACGCACAGCAAGGATATCAAACAAGTTTGCAAGGGGGTACCTACACACTTTGTAAAAAATAATTTCGACATCAGTGTGTATAGAAACTGTCTGGAACGTAGTTTAGTGCTAAGGGCGAAAGTCATGGCGATTCGCTCTTTACAATTTAAAAACTACACAGTTAGAGTTGAGAAAAACGCCATGTCTGCCATATCGGACAAAGTATATGTAGTTGAGGTTGGTGTGATGGTATTACCACACGGTCATTTTTTAATTACAGACCGTGTTGAATGTACAGAGTAAAGAAAACAACTCGGTCTAAAAAAATTAACTTAAATTCACTAAAAAAAAAGTATAAATTGAGTGGGAGGTTTTTTTTTGGGTAATTAGGTGTTTTTTTAATTCTTTTTTTTTATCACAATCAATTTTCAATGTGAGTTTGTGTGTTTATGTGTGTGTGTGTGTGTGTTTGCACGGCAGATCAATTTCCAGTTTTTAATGCGGGCCCCGGCCGCCGCAGCGGCCGCCCCCCGGGGGGGAGTTGGGACCCCAAAATTTAAAATGTTGTAAGTAAAAGTGTATGATATTATTTCACAAGTGTGTGTGTGTGCACATTAGTCCAATAAATAATGTATTTTTTATAAATAAATAAACAGAAAAAAAAGTGTATTTATTTAAGTGTTTGTTTTTTTTTCTAGTGGCTATTTAAATGTTGTATTTTTTTTTATTATAAATAAATTAAAAAAAAAGTGTTTTTTTTTATTCATTTTTAATGTGCCTTTTTAAATTTAGTATTATTTTTTTTTTTTAAAGTATTGTTACCCTTTGTTATGTATATAATAGAAGAAAATGTTATTCTTTATTCTTCTTCTTCTTCTCGTTATTATTATTTTTGTACGGAGTAGTAGTAGTAATAGGGAAATTACTTAGTTATTAGACGGCCATAGTCTACAGTTAGTTGTACAGGTGAACTATTGAAGGGAACATGTATCAATTTAAAACACCATTCAGATCGTTTCTGTGTGGACCGTCAATGTCAGGCAAACCAACACTCTTAACTAAAATAATTAAAAATCGTGATAAAATGTTTGTGGAAAAGCCGAAAAAAATCTACTATTGCTATAGTATTTGGCAGGAGTCATATGATAAAATAAAAGCGATTGCCACCACCATGGGGTTGGTGCAGATACAATTCATACAGGGACTTGATGTTTTCAACATTATTGAACAAAACTCTTGGTTGATCATTGACTATCTGGCTGAATCTATTGAACAATGGTGCCAGGAAATGCTACAACTGTTCACTGTTCGCTCTCATCATGAACAGATTTCCATTACTCTGGTTCTACACAATCTCTATCATCAGAGCAAATGTATGCGAACACATGCATTGAACTGTACCTACTATATCATCTACAGAGTTCTTCATGATTCTCGCTCGCCAATAACTCTCAATAAACAAATATACCCAGGCGCAAACAAATTTCTGCTCTCAGCATACAATCATTCAGCTAATAGACCCCCTGGTTACATCCGAGTTTGTATTAATAAACAAACAACCGAGATATGAGTTCGGTCATAGATGTTTTCTACAGTAACATTACACCATATCTCCCTGTTAACACCAAAAAGACCTAAAAGTCGCTCTCACGATACGGAATAGGCTACAGGAAAATAGTCACTTTTTTTCATTTCTAAGCAGTTCAAACCCTCCACTCAGGAAAGCAACACTCAAACACGGTATTGACAATAATTTCATTAATCTAATATCCGAACTTTGTTTAAATTTGTTCGAGGGTAATGTTCAAGTGCCAGAAGTAGTTAAGCAACAGGCAAAGCAACATTGTTCCATTGTACGTACATTGACATCTAAAAAGAAAGGAAAGAATTTCAAAAGGAAATGACTTCTTCAGGCGGGCGGTAGCTTTTTCACACTTTTACTGCCAATAATTGCAGGACTTGTAAACAGTTTTCTCTAAAGAGAGAGAGAGAGAGAGAGAGAGAATGGCAAAACCCTATAAATTGACACCAATAGAACTCGCTCTCTCACGCGTCAAAAACTTTGAGAGCAATCTGAGTAAATTCCTTGACAATGAACATATTGAGGATGATAAAAACTGTTTTTACTTCAAGATGCACTTTGCCGAGTGGACAAACACAAGTCCTATCGTTCGAAGCCCACTGCTGCTGCTGCTGCTGATCCCAAAAAAGAATAATCTCCTCTGGATTCTGCTGCTGCTGGTGGAAAAAAATTAAATATGGTGTATATGTATTCGTTTTTTTCTAAATTTGTAAATCTATGACCCAACTCATATGGTGAAAAAATTACACAAGTCCTACCCTATCTTTTGGACAGTGATCACATTCAAGTTGAGAGCAATGGGATAGGGATTATAATTCAGGGCAATAGCTATATTCTACTTGATTTAATCTATGATATGGTTACAAATCGTAAAGGACTATTATCATGTGACACTCATATATACAACTTTCTAAATAAATTAAACTTCCCCAAAAGTCTTATTGTCAATAGACAAAATTCTAAAAAAAATAAATGAACCTGCATCATCATCATAATCAAAATCAACAAAAACATTGATACAATTAAAAAATGAACTTTAAGAAGAAGATTTTAAATTAATTTTGGATAATACTAGTAAACCACTGATAGATAGACAAAAGCGAAGACGCATTAAGTCATTATCATCATCACCACCAACGGCCAGTATACAAAAGGGTAGCGGACGTTACACCACGTGTTTACGTTTAAAATGGTTGAAGTTCTGAAATGTGTTTATGAAAATATTGGTGAGGCGGGGAGTTTAAGTTCCCCCACCACTCTTTCAAAAGTCACTGGTGTTCGCACTAAAAGTGGACAAGACTATCTACAAAATAAATCAATTTACACTCTTCATAGAAATCAAAGTCTTCATGCCAATCAATATCTAAAAACTAAAGCCTTTGACCCATTGAATATAATGCAAGCAGATCTCCTGAATCTAGATGAGCTTCAAAGATGTCACAATATACCGTACAAGTACATTCTACTTGCAATCAGTGTTTATAGTCGTTATGCATATGCAATTCCATTGCGATCAAAGAGAGGTGTTGAAGTTGCTCAGGCCATTGAAAGTATTCTCCAACGGGATACGTATAAAAAAAATTCAAACGGATCGCGGTAGTGAATTTGTTAATCCCCATGTTGAAAAAGTACTAGAGAAATATAGTACACTGCTCTATCATAGTCACAGTCCTATAGAGGCTGCATTGGCCGAACGATTGATAAGAACTATTCGACTTTTAATTTCAAGATATTGTACGTTGAAAAATACATCGGCTTTTATTCGTGATCTTGATAAAATCATATTGATTTATAATCAACGACCTCATCGATCATTGTCCAACTCTACGCCAACGAAAGTTCATCTTTCTGATCATGATACAATTGACACCTTTCTTAAACAGTATTCCAATGAATCGTCGGCTGTCAAGAAGATGAAAAATAAATTCAATGTTGGTGATACCGTTCGAATTAATAGAACAACTAATGTTTTTGAAAAGGGGAATTACTTGTGGTCCACAGAACTTTTTAAGGTGGCAAAAATCCTAGACACTAAACCCATAACTTATCGCCTGCGTGATACCAAAGATGAGGAGATTCTCGGCGGCTTTTATGACTATGAACTACAAAAACTGAAAAATGCCAGTGAAATCTGTCAAATTGAAAAGATATAAAGGAACCGTACTCGTGGGGGTAAGAAACAGTTACTTGTTCGGTGGCTAGGATACAACTCTGATTTTGATTCTTGGATCGGTGTTGAAGATATTGACAATGCCCAATGATTTCTTTGTAACTTTCATGTCCAACGTTTCCGATCCTCTCTAAAATGACTTGAATACGACAAGTGATTTTTGGACAAAACTCTCACCCGCCATCAAAATTTGACGGTGCAAATGAAGTGGCTCTTGTCGACTGTATTCTCAAAAATACCTATGACATCCTGAGAAAGGATCGTAAATATGAAATAAAAATTAGACCCTATGATTGGCCGCCACCACCAGGTGATCAAGAGCAAATTCAAAAAATCAATTGAATGGATTATCCATATGTTGAATTACCCTACGAGGAGTTCACCTGCATGAATGATGTATGTCGTACTATCAATAAAAGAATTTATGCTCGTAAAAAAGGAGCTTTTGATTTCAACTATTCAAAGGAGTAGGGTAAGATCTATATTAGTTCACCTATTGCCAATGAAAAGGTTATTCTCAATGATAACCTAAAGGACCGTCTTGGCTTTAAGCTCAATATAATCAATGGTAGAAGTGCTGAAAACACTAATTTCATTTTTGCTGACTACCCACCTGCCTTCTCCACGGACACTTGTATATTTCTCTACGCTTCATTTGTGGAAACATCTCGGGTTGGTAACTCAAATGTTCCCCTCCTATGAGTTCTTGAACGAAAAACCAATCAATAACATGTTCACCACTACAACATCCATGATCTACAGTATAGTCTTTTAATCACTTCATATTAGAAAGTTGATCTTTTAACACTAAGATCTAGATTAGATAAGTCTCTTGCACTTTCAAAAGCCTTAGCAGCGATTGAATATTATGTTTGATCCACTGTTAACAACGACGGCACAATATTCTAAAAAAAAAATGAACAATAGAAGAATTCCATTTGTCTGTCCCGATATTGACTGTTATGTTGGTGCTTTGAGTCCACGTCAAATAGGCAATGGCTTGGACTATTACAAGGGGCGTACTACAATGTCTGGCTATGGTCTTGGTGGCTGGTTTGCTAGGCTATTTCTTTCTGCACTACCCCTTGCCAAAAAATATATAAAACCTGCTGCATCAAATTTTGTTGCCTCCACACTACAGGTCTGGGGGTCGGGCAAGAATTTCAAGGAGAGTGTTAAGGAAAATATTAGATCTTCAGCAAGAGCCGTTGGTGAGCAGTTAAAATCTCGACCAAATGGGGAGGGATTGAAAAGGATGCGTTCGCGTCATTCACTCATCAGTCTCCACCCAGGCAGGAAGCAAAGGACATCAACAAGGACTTTGAGAAATAAAACAACGAAGTCCAATAAGCAACAGAAGAAGAAGAAGAAAAAGAAAAAGATTGTTAGATCAAAGAAGGATTTCTTCTCTTAAGATGACTTATCTTCCCCATAAGGAATCATATCCATCAATCAGTTCCTCATTGAATCTATTCAATGCTGAAAATGTTGATGTCAGTGTCAAGTATGGCTACTATGAACAATTTCACCCTCAACAACCCCTCTCTGAAAATATACACTTTCAAATCTGTTCCAATGAAGACTAGTTCATTGATTTGTTGTCAACATTTATTGATTTAAATCTCAGGGCGAAGAAAAAGTAAGATACGACAATTTCGCAGGCTAATAATGGTCTTTCCGCTAAACTATGCAGTCTACAAAGTCTATTTAAGCAGATTAATGCATCTATCATTGAAAATATTGTGAGCACAAGCAGTGATCTATCAAACTCTGTTATCTAAATGAAAGTCAGTAGGACGAACCCTAAGGTATAAAAGGATTTAAGAGTGCAATCGCTGGGCTATGAATATCGAACAGGTGTTGATACTGACTGTGAGTTGACTACTGCAGTGACCCAGGAGTATCATCTAGTTGGAAAATTAAATCATGAGATATTCAATATATCCCAATGGCTACCCCCCAAAGTCAAGATTGACATAAAGTTACAGATGGCCCCATCGAATTTCATTTTGAGAAAAACACTTCCTGCAGCACCCGATGCAAATGTCATTATCACATCGGCAATTCTCCACGTCCGAAAACAACACGTTATGAGCTCTGTTGCATTGGCAGTGGAGAAGCTAAGAGCCAATGGTAACAAAATTACACTTCTTATCCCCCATACAATCACCAATCAACTTCACATTGCCACCGGCTCTCGTAGCTATAGCGATTCATCATTTATCAATGGAGAAATCCCATTAAAATTGGCTTTGGCCTTTGTGAAGAGTGCCAGTGCCGTTGGATCCTAGACTGTATCGCCCCATGATTTTAATTTTTCCGGTATATCTAGCCTTGTGTGCAAAGTGAATGGTATTCCACTGTACACTCTATCATTTGACAAAAAATCCTATAGAACTCTGTACGAGTTGACCATGCAATCCCTAGATCATAACTCTCAACGATTTGAAAAGGGAATAACCGATTCAATGTTTTCAAAAAATCATGGGGTTATTGTTTTGGACTTGTCAGGTATACAGGATATGACCATAGTACGAACAGGGAATGTACGTTTAGAGTGTACATTTGCCAATGCTCTGACTGAGAGTATCACACTAATATCACTGAGTCAATTTGAAACCTATTGGGAAATCACGCCCGACGGCAGTGTTCTACTAGACCTAGCACCATGAACACAAACCAAATAATCGACGTATTTAGTATGGATCCATACATGTCCCAGTACAAGTCCTATTGCATACCTTCGGACTTCATTGAAAAAATTCCAAGTGTTAACAATACCCTAATCATTGTTAATAGCAGTCCATCGACTTTGAAGACCGGTCATTGGCTCTGAATCTTTCAAACAGCAAAGAATATTGAATTTGTTGATCCTCTTGGCCTATCGTATAAATTCTACGCTCCACACATCAGAAACTTTATTGAAAGCAGTGGGAAAACCAGTATTCAAAATCAACGAAGAGTACAGGATTTAACGACTTAAGACAAGTGGCTTTCATGCACTACTCTTTTTCATGTTCAGATGTCGTGGCTACACCTACAAGCACTTTCTCAACATCTACGTTGACTTACCTCAATTGAACGACTTTCTAGTGGAGATTATACTTACAAGTGTATTTAATATTGATTTTATTGCACTAAGAATAAAATGTTCTAAAAATGTATGTGAAATTGTTTATTAATAAAAAAAATTTATATACATGATAAAAATAGTTTTCTACTATTAATATTTCATCCACTAATCTGTATTTATCGACAACAAATAGTTCAATTATATTATCTGGATTCAACGTGTACTGATCTTGATATAGTAAATTATTAGGGTCACATGACGTACAGAGTATTGTGACTTAATTCTTGTCATATATCTTTGTATATTCAATAATACTATTATCATTCATTTTACAGAATTCAAATGTTTCAATTTGCGTATTTGAAGAAATTTCATAAACAGTGTCCTCAAATGGCGAATCACATTCCGTCACAGCCAAATAAAAATCAGTGGGCTTATAATCATAACACCCATTGTCTTCACAACGATGACGAAGAAACCATATTCTTTTGTTGTTCCAACAGTTGAATCGTTGACCTGGCTCTTCCTCCCAGAACAATCTAAAACCGCGACAATACAAATCTCGTAGCAATAAACTAAAATCACGGTTAGGATTCTTTCCAGTCATTCCGGGGTATTTACTCTCCCTCTGCTTGTATTTATCATAATGACAATTGGAGCATAGGTGACCTCTAGGATGAGAGTCACACACCTCTTCAAGACAGGAATTACAACCTTTAATTTGTACAGTATATCCTCTATGCAATTTACACGGGTTGCATAATCTACACTTTTCATCATACTCCTCAATCATTGTGAAATTCTCACATGATGACCAGCTGCACTGTGTGTACATACATAACGGACATTTATTGAACATTTTGTCATGTGTTAACGCTCTCACTGCCACAATGAAACTGAGATAGCAACAAAAGAAATTTTCTGAGAGAGAAAGAGGAGTAAATCATCCTTCAGCACCATCTTTCTAATTAAAAAAAGTCCTAAGTTTTTAAACTAATGTTTAAAAGCATACACAGAGTATATTTTTTCCGTCTCGTAATCAATATATCAATAAATTGTGTAAATGCATTTGGACCACAATGTAGAAGCTTCATACAATAGCCTAATGATGGGGAATCAGTTTTCATTATATCGACAAGCATTCCTCGAGAAAATATCTTCCTTTGAATAGACAACTCTAGAAAATCATCATCTAGAATCATACGTTTGTACATAAGAACAAGATTCCTCATGACTCGCTCTTTCTCAAATCTATCAATTTTTTTAGTCCTAACACTCTCACAACCAACTACAGAATAATCAGAATTTATTTTGTCTACTCTATTAAATATACGCTTGTCTACTATAGAAAAAAAAATACCATTGATTTAGAAACATTTTTATTGAACATAATTACGATAATAATATTCACTGATGCATTTTGTTCTCATCAATATATTTCAATAGGACATCTAATGCTGACCGAAGTTTATTTATATGGAGAATATTCACTTTTCCAGCAAAACACAGCTGCTCCTCCTGCTTAAATTTGCTTAATGATATCACGTATCTCGCATACATAATGTCCCATTCAAGACATAGTCTACAGCCAGCGGTTATTTCCACAGCTACATTAGGTCCTCGTATATCGTTGCTGCTGCTGCTTTCGGTTCCATAATTAATCTCTAATAGTGTAAATGCACCACTCATTTTTTTTTTCACTAATGTCCTGGTAAATAAACTATTCTCTTTGAATGCAATTCTCTTACTAATATGAATTGTAAAGAAAACTATTCCTTTTATTCAAATCCTAATCACCAATCAAGTCATACTCGCTCCTCTTGGCAAAGGTGTAATGACCTGTAGAATAGGACTACCATAAAAACCTGTTTGGTACGGGCGCGTACGCAAAGTATATACCTTCAAGCAAATTCCATATGATATTTCAAATTACTATAGCTTCTATAGAAATGATACCTCTTTGCAAATGACCCTGGTAACCCCAATTCGTTGAAAACTTACACACATATCTATGCCTTCAGGCGTAAGTTTGCATTTAGGTTTTCAACGAATTGGGCGGTTACTACTCACATTTTCAATCAAAAAATTAGAAACCATCCATAAACCAAAACTATTCATCGTCATTTGATCTTAGCATACATGTTAACATACAACTATGTATATTTCTATCACCAATTTACATTGTCGTTGAAAAAAAATAACGACTTATTAAGCAGCATTCTAGTTCCCGTAGTTTTCCTATTTCAAGGCAATAGCAACATGACATAAGCATACATATATTGCATATTGCCATTTAATAATTCATAATTACAGTCATCAGCTCTTTGAGGTAATATCACTTTGAACTTCAACTTTTTAAAGATAAGCACAAAATTACATCACATTGACATAAGACAGGAGCTCTAGGACAGCCATGAATTTCCTGAGATAACTACGTTTCTTTACTGAAAATTACATTAACTGATCAAAGAGAACATGTCCACATACATAAATAGCCCGATAAATTACAGTGACAGTAATAAACGCAACCTTCCGAAGAGTGAACTACGTCCCAAAGCAACAAAAGCTTAATGCGCGTTTTCTAAGAATCTCTTCAGTAGGAAAAATTTACGAATAGATGCCAATTCAGATATACGAGCTATCTTTCAAATTCAGTAGCACAATAATTTATAATCACAAAAATCCATTTTTGAGAGTTTCGAAACAGAGCCAGAAACCCCTAGGATGTGACGTCAAACTAAAAAAAGTACACCGCCATCGCTGAAAACCCTAAACTGATTGCTTACAATCCCCCATTTTGAAAAATAAGGACAATTGCTTTTTTACATGGGTAGCAGTGATGTCTCCCTTCTTTTTTTTCGGCAATGCTAGCAGGTCACTGATAGATACTGGAGAGATGATGTGTTATAAATCTAGATCCTTTTGTACATTAGTCTTGATAGCGCACGATTAAAGCGTTATGTGACACCAAAAAGGTCACTTTTGTGCTATTTATAGACTGGAGAAGGCTAGAAAACGTGAAAATTACTCACTGAAATGACATTGATTGAAAACCCTTGGCTGGAAGTTTACAGTCCCCCATTATCGTATAAGTAGTAAAAGGCTCCTAGGGAAGAGTGAACTGTGGCCCACACTAATCAAAATTTCAGAACACATTTTCAGAGACTGTCTGGTGAAAAAAAAGAGGTATCGATCAACCCTAATCTGAAAATTTTATACCAAATCAATAGGGATTTAAATGAGTTAAATATAGTTAAAATTACAATAAAAACATTAAGTTGATAATCAAGGGTATAAAATATAATACATTTTACGGTAAGCCTTGGATGTCGACTATTTTCTGCATCCTAGAAATTAACACTTTGTGTGTCGAAGATACCCACAATATTTCCATGGACGTATTCCCTTTCTTCAGCTATTGTTGGTCTTGATGCGCTATTTTGCAGCATATTTGAGTTCAAAACTTAGTTATTAATGGACGTCCACAATAAGAAAAAGGAGAAGGGACATTTTCCCTCCTCGTGAAAAACCCAAAAGTGCAAAACTTGTTTATATCTGGAATAAATGTGCAAATTGTCAAGGGAAAATCCGTAAAGTCGGAGTTTATGGTTTTTTCACTACCCTTGAATGGTGTTGTGCTAAACAAGTAAAAACTTTCAGGATTAGATCTACTGTGCCAGTTAGGGTCTGTATAGGTATTTTCTGATATAAATTGCTATTTAGGAAATTTACGCTAAATCTGGAAGCTATTGTCCTATATCAACTAAACTTCCAGGATTGCAGGATTAGTTGTCAATAAGATGACTGCCAAACTGGCTGCATTAGTAGCTTACCGGCTTATATCCCCAATGGAAGTTTTTAGTTGTTATTCTTCAATCTTATGGTTTTATTTTTCAAACTAATAATTTTAATTTTCAAAGTAAAACGAAAATTTTACCATAATTAGATAGCTGTGATTCTGCTTCATTCATTCACAAAATTGTACTTTCGAAACTTGCTTATACTTTTCGTATGTAAAAAAAAATACGAAAAAAGATGGAAGGATGAGAACCAAAAATTGTAATGTTAAAAATTCGATGGAGTTACGAGTTCACAAGAGAAGCATAGAGAGACGTAATAGCTTTTAAATGAACCCTTAAAAATCTATCCATGATCTTGCGGTAGCAGTGTAACCCTGACAGAAAAAAAGAATTAGAAATTAATAATAAGGCGCATACTAACAAAGAATTAACCTGACTTGCTTGTTTTTCAAGATGATGGCCTCAAAAACTTCATTCAAAGGTTTTAGACCACGCAAAATAAATTGCTTTTGTTAGAATTTATATTCCATGGGATGTTAACCGTCTTCGGGTAAAAATTGATGTTTTGTGCCCCAAAATAGCAGAAAATGCAACTTAGCTACTGTTTGTCAAGATGGTGAGGGGGCTTAAAAACCTCTCGTTGAGGGTTCTAGGCCATGACAAATTGTTTTGCTATCTTAGAATTTCCATTATTTGGTATTTTGACCCTCACGTGGCAAGAATTCATTTTTTGGCATACAATTGAAGAAAACATCACTATTCTGTGGCACTGTCTCTTTTGTTACTTAAAAAGGGCCCTTGATACTCGTCTTTCAATTTCCATCAAAATGAGCCCATTCTCAATATTTCACCCTCACTGATTGGATTTCCAACAGTGGGGTTTTCAACCCTGGCCATTCCAATGGTGTACTTTTCATTTCCATCCGATATCATTATCAGGATTAATTAAAACTATGGTTACTACTCCTGAAAGTTCTAGGCATAATGTCCTGAAACTCCGTCCCCCCCCCCACAGAATCCCCCTTACGAAAAACCCCTTTTCTCCCTGGAAAATTGAGCAATCAAAGGAAAAGTATGACATATAGAAAGAATGAAGAAAAAAGAAGGGATTTTGGTTGTTCTATGGGTTGAGTCATTACAGCAGGGTAAGATAAAGGATAAATATCACAACAGTTCGTGGTAACGAACTGTAAGTCAGGAGTGACCCGGCTCAATAGTAGCCGAAACAAAAAAAAAATAGAATTTTGATATCAATAGAACTATCGAAACAGTCTAATTTTTATGCTGATTTCAAATATATAATCTTCACTTAGTTTAGTCATATCCATCAAAGGTTACGAGCCTGATAAAATTTGCCTTATTTTTCAAAAAAGGGGGAAACAAAGTCATACAATCTTAATGAAATTCATATCATCAGATTCAGCGTAACAGAGAACCCTGCTCTAGAGGTATCAAGCTTGTATCTAAAAAAATATATTTTTTGCCAGAAGAAGGATCACGGATACGTGTTTTTGTTTTCCCCAGGGGTGATCGTATAGACCCAGTGGTCCTAGAATATCAGAAGAAGGCTACATTCGAGCAGAAATTAAAAATCGTAGTGCCCTTTTTAAATGACCAAAAGATTGGAGGGCAACTAGGCCCCCTGGATATATCTTGACCCCCCACAGCCCCTAAGGAAAGGTCTAAGTTACACATAAAACCCTTGATATGGCTTAAAATTATACTCGAATAACATCTATTGAATTTTCAGAACTAAAACAAGACAAAGAGAAAATGATAACTGAAAATTAGTCAAGTACGCCACTAATACTTGTAAAGTGAATAATAATCTTTTCAGGGAACGGGGATATGTGTGTGGTCTACCATCCCCACTCTCAAATTATATAAACGGATAGCTGTACCAATCTGTTCTAATTTGACAAACGTAATTTTTACCTTTACTCCTTTAAATTATCCAACGTGGGGCGTTTGAAGCTAACCTAGCGACTGACCTTCGTAATTTTAGTTTGTAACCCTATCTGATATTGTACTGTTATGTTGACCAATATGATTCAGAATTGTAAATAAAACTTGCACAATCTTGTTTGTAAGGGTATGCATAATATTGCTAATAGACTTTAAAATTCAATTGTTATTTGAGAATTTTACCTCCCCTGGTTAGCATTATACGAAAAGTATGGAGATTGCTCTTTAAATGTTAATTTAACTCTTACTAATTCTTATTTACTTATTTTCTATTAACTCTTTTTTGAAAAAAAGGGGAAAAATCTACATCCTTGATAAGACGGTAGTTAAAACCTAGGTATAAAACTGATACCTGGTCAGTTTTTTATTTAATTGGTTCTACTAAATAAGTGTCGGATCCAGGGGGAGCGAGGGGGCGCGAACCCCCCTAACGTAGTCTAAAGTAGTGTAAGTTACTTAATTAACGTACGTTTGCGTTAATTAAACTTGCTCCTAACGCAAGTTTATCGGATTAACCTTTTTTGTACCCCCCCCCCTTATTAAAAAATTCTGGATCCACCACTGTACTAAATTGACGTTGAAAATAAAAAATTATATCAGTATTGAAATTCTTTTGAAAACGGTAAAAATGCTGTATAACGACTAACCGATAATTCAAACTTGCAGCGTTGCAATATAGTTGTGCTAGTCCGTTCAAATTTTTAAGAAAGAGCCGTTCATAAATCATTCTGAATAGGTTCCCTTTTTTACGTGAGAGAGTGGTTCTGTTTCAAACTGTTTGATTGACTCCAGAGTTGCATTTACAAGAATATTCTAAGAAGTCAGGATTAGTAACAAAAATTAAAGTATATTTGGGAACAGGGTTAATATCAAAGGTTTCACTTATCCCTTGGCAAATCTTTACCCCAGAACTAATTGAAAAGCTCATAGTTTGCAATGAGAAAAAAAAAAAAAAAAAAAAAAAAAACTATCGGGTTATGATTTTGGCGATTCATTCCTGAAAGTTTTTTTTCAATTTGGAAAAGTTATAGGGTTACCCAAATGAGTAATATAAGTTAGAAACTGTGAACGAAGCGAGCAGCAAATTATCAGCTTCTAATCAGCGCTAGTTCAAATTTATTCTTAGACCTTGGGTTGAGTTGAGTCAAACGGGATGATTTATAGGGACTAAGTTAAACAGGGGTTAATTTATTGGGGGGGCTCCGTTGAACAAGGGTTCAGTTAACTAAGGCTGAGTTGAACGTGGGCGGTGTTGGATGGGGGTCAAGTTAAAGGAGGGTTCAGTTGTACGATGGTTCAGTTGCGTGGTGGTTCAGATAAAGTGGGTCGATTTGCATGGGGGTTCAGTTGCAAGAGGGTTCAATTACACGAGGGTGCAGTTATAGGGGGCTGAGTTACGCAGGGGTAAAGTGGCACCTGGGGTCAGATACACGAGGGTTCGGTTATATTGGGTTCAGTTGCAAAAGATTCGGTTACACGAGGGTTCAGTTAGACGGACACCAGTTGAATGATGACTGACAGATTCCTGCAGTGGTGGATCCAGGGGGTGCTAGGGGGAGCCCCCTCCCCTGACGTAGTCTAAAGTAGTCTAATTTACTTAATTAACGAAAGATTGCGCTAATTAAACTTGCTCCTAACGCAAGTTTATCGGATGAACCTATTTTGCACCCCCCCCCTAAAAAAAAACTGGATCCGCCCTTGGATTCCTATGCTATATTTTTGCAAGATTTGTTTTACATATGGGTTAAAAATTTCAACCCCTTAGATCCACTTAAATCTTATTGTAGAGTTTCCGATCAAGTATCGTTTCAGAAAAATTTATGACTTCTTTGTCTCTCTTTGTTTTTAGTGGAAAAGAAAGAAATGACGCTAATGGCTAGTAAAATAACGACATACCTTTTTGTATACTGGACGAATTAAAACGTGCAGAAAACGTTTTCTCTCATTCTGAATTCCAAGTGTCAAATTTTTCACAGGTTTGTCATCATTTTTGACTGATTTTTCTGCTTTTGTGCTTTCCAAGATTGACTTAAAGTCTTCTTCCTTATTCAGTGTTTGATTCATGTCTTGACGTTTGAGTAGTCGTTTAAAATTTGATTTTTGACTATAAATGTCTTCGTAAAGCTTAAGAACTGTAAATAATTTGCAAGATGAGTGCTAATTACTACTATCCACCCTCCTCTCGTCTTTCCCTTAGAAATAATTCTGTATTTATATGATGGCTCCAGAGAGCTGGGATGTTTTGGCATTAAAATGCAACTTTTGAGGTATCTCCCTCCCTCCCTAAGTACAAAACAAACAGAGAACCCCATTGTAGAAGTTTAAGTGCCTTTTTAAGTTTGTAATAGTTCAGTGCTTACAGGTAGTATTTGCTATTGGGAAACATACGGACCTTTTTCGGGGGGAAATTTTCTGCAGGGGAGGGGATAGTCTGGGAGAATTTTCAGATGGGGAAAAATTTTTGGGAATAATTTCCCTTCAATTAGGTTGTATTTTCGGTGGTATTATTGGGGGGGATTTTCCAGGGGGATTTTCCACGAATGATATTTTCTGCGGGGGGTAAACACATAGAGCCCCCAAGAGTACAGCTTAAAATGGCACATGTACCAAAGTAAATCAAAAGTCGGTTTGTGAACTCGAGTTTAAAAATTGTCTATGATATCTCAAGAATGGCTTGGAGGGTCTAGTTGAACCTTCGGAAAGTGTTGGGTGTGGTCAATTGGATGTCAAATTTGCACTTGATTGAGGGGAGAGAGATGAATCGAAAAACAGTGTGCGTATCCAAGGCATCAAAATAGCATACCTTTAAACTCTCGGGAAAGGATTGGCGGATGAATTTGAAACCTTCAAGTACTGATGGATAAAGGAAGGGGAGGGGGTAATGAGGTAATCAAATATTGTGTTTGAGGGGTCTAAATAGTTTTTTTCATTGATCCCCCAGAACGATTTTGTGCTATTAGCTTCTATTGGACTTGGACTAAATGCACAGATGAATAGTGAGTATAATGAAAGACGTTCTGTTTTGCCAGGTTATCAAAATGGCGTGTTTACAATTGAGGTGTCAATTTGAAACTTTCATGGAGTGTTCTGGAGGGGGGAGGGCAATAAACACTGAGCCATGACTGGGGAAGAGGGTAGAAACTTAAATCACTTGACACTAAGTGAATCTAGGCTATCAAAACAGCACAGGGGACGGAGTTGAAACTTTCAGGTAGAATAGGAGAAAGAAGTGGAGGGGATGCTTTAAACTTTGTGTAGGGGGGGAGGATGTAATTGTTATGACTTACGATATAATTAAACATTTTTGTACTGTAATCCTCTGCGTGAATTAAAATTTATTGATTTATAAGTAGCGACGCGAATCAAAGAAGTAAACTTCTAGTTTTGACTTTTGGAGAGGGGGCACTGGAGGGGGATAAGAGTTTATTTTCTGCGATCCACCTAAAAGTGTTTACACTACAAAATTATTTTGACCAAAGAACGTTAAAAGGACCAAAGGATGTAAATCAAAGGACTTTATTTGTTGACAGGTGGTAAAGACAGCGTATCTACCATGTCTTATGAACAGCTTTTTGGGATTAAGTTGAATCTTTCAGGGATTATTAGGAAGGGGTATTTACCCTCGAAACTCGGTATGGGCAAACATAAAGTTTCTAAAGGTCTAATCTCCAGTCGGGTTAAAAGTTTGGCACTATGAGCCCCTGTTGGACTAAAATTTACACCATTGAAGTAGCAAAGTGGACTGGAAGAAGCCATGTGTATCCAGGTTATCATAACAGAGTATCTGTATTATCTCAGGAGCAGCTTTGGGAATCGAATTGAAATTTTACGAGCATTTTAGGGGACCAAGTAGACCTCGAATTAGGACTTCGGAGGAGGGGTGGAGGTAAATCCTAAGATATTATGTGTCCCGGCTATCTAAATAGAAAAAGCAGTCCAAACTATTTAAAGACTTTGGGCGAACATAGGGAACCTTAATTTTTGTTGCCAACCAGCTTGAAAATGAAATTCGAAATTTGCGTAAACAAGTGGACTCGTACGTAGAAAACAAATTCGGAACTTACTCCGGGTGTTGACACCCGAAAATCGAGGGGTTAACAACTGGGCATTTTGAGGGACACCTGGATGCATGAGGCACGGAGGCATTAAAAATGGACAGGGAAGGAAACTTGTAAAATATTCCAAAGGGCGCAATATGTAAATATATACAGCTTGCCTGTTATTTGGTATCTGTCGAATATTTTAGCACCTTCAAAAGCGGTCGTTTAAAACTTGGAAAAAAGTCATTTACGGGTTTATTTGGTAAGGAAAAGAACCCCCAAGACTGAAAACAACTGATATGTACCTAAAGAAGAAGAACGGAGGACTGCAAGTTGTTGATATCTGTGCAAAAACTAGGTAACCCTACGATTACACTGACGGTGTCACTTTTTCTTATTACTCATGCAGTGTTGCCACCCGCTCAAAAATCGAATTCCGATTTTTCTTTAAAAAAAATCCCGAAATTTAAAAAAAAAAAAATCCCGGAACACGGTATTTAAGTTATACAACATAGGGCTGCGCGGTGATGACGTAAAAAGCAAGGTGCAAAATTCAAAATACCGTGAAACGTGGTTTCTAGTTGTAACTAACAACTGATTGTCAATATTCCTAGTATTATTTCGACTTGAAAACGTTCTGGTGGATTAGTAGGATCTATGACCAATATTTTAGGACAAAACAATTCGCTAGAGTTCCGAAAAAATGTGTCTACGCATCCACGTTTCATCGTTATTTGAATTTCCCGCCCAAGAATTGACGTCACGCTTCGCAGCCCTATTCAATATGGCTTGGCCAGTGGTAAAAGTTGCCTTTTATCACGTCTTCACACGTCCCTTTCCCTTTTATCATACCTGCTTTTCTGTTTAGTGGCTGTGCCAAGATGCACCCTTAATTGGATTCTTAATTGTACTAAAAAAAAAAAAAATCTGCTGCTTTGAAATGAAAGAATCCGGAACAAAAAAAGATCCCCTTTTCCCGAATGTACTTAGAATCCAACTTTCTTGGTATTAAACCCAGGCCTTTGGGTATTTGAAGAGAAAACTGTAAAGCAACAGTCAGAAAAACTATTACTACCGAGTTATTAGTAAAAAGCGCTAAGTAAAACAACCAACTAAAAAAAAATAACTAGTTTCTCAGATATTTATTGGTACGTTTCAGTAATCATCTCGATAATCACAGCTCAAATGACAACAGTAGTAAGTTATATAAAGGTTTCACGGGCTTTTTGTTTAATATGACTTACCACGGGGCAGTCACCTATGGATATCACAGGCTTTTTATTTAATATGACTTACCACGGGGCAGTCACCTATGGATATCACGAGTGATTGCGTAATATGACTTACCAGGGTCAGTCACCTATTACTACGAACGGTACATGCCTTACCAGACGGGTTTCTGAGGTAACACCCATTTTTAACAGTTTCAATTGCACAAGGAGACAGGTATCTGGTGGGTATAGAATTTGAGAGTTGATAAAGTGAAATTATGTCACTATTCTAGTTTTTTCTAAACCGGTATTTCCTATAACTTAATAAAGGGTTAAGGTTATTAGCGATTACGAGTGAGGATAGTACGAATTGCTTGGGAAAAACCCGGATGAATTAGTTGAAAATAAAGTTTTAAGAAGAAATGTCTGAAAAGTAACGATAGAATGACATTGTGACTTGACCTCGCTTTACCTTTCCGATGTGGTCTGTATAATACACAAGTAACGTTTGAAAAGTATTGTCAATTTAAAAAGAAATGGCTGAAAAGTGTTTTGAGGGAGATGGGTTGCATGGAGGGTTGAGTTGCACGAGGGTTCAGTTGACGGGGGTACAGTTAAACGGGGGTTTACTTAAATTAGGTTGAGTTGCATGAGGCTTCAGTTACAGGGGGTATAGTTACACGGGGGTTTAGTTAAATTGGCTCGAGTTGCACGAGGGTTCAGTAGCACGAGGGTTCAGTAACATGGGGATTCAGTTGTACAGGATTTCGGTTATACAGGGGTTCAGTTACATGGAGGGTTCAGTTGCACGAGGGGGGATTTGCGACTTGGAGGAGATGGGATGATAGTGTACTGTATAATACACAAGTGATGTTTTGGAGAGTATTGTCAATTTAAAATAGTTTCGAAATAAAAAAAAATTTAACAAGAAATGGCTGAAAAGTGTTTTGAGGGAGATGGGATGGCAGGGAGGGGTGAGTGGCACGAGGGTTCAGTTAAAGGGGGTATAGTTACACGGGGGTTTAGTTAAATTGGGTTGAGTTGCACGAGGGTTCAGTAGCATGAGAGTTCAGTAGCACGGGGGTTCAGTTGTACAGGGTTTCGGTTAGACAGTGGTTCTGTTACATGGAGGGTTGAGGTGCACGAGGGTTCAGTTAAAGGGGGTAGAGTTACACGGGGGTTTAGTTAAATTGGGTCGAGTTGCACGAGGGTTCAGTTGCACGAGGGCTCAGTTGCACGAGGGTACAGTAGCACGGGGGGTCAGTTGTACAGGGTTTCGATTATAAAGGGGTTCAGTTACATGGGGGGTTCAGTGGCACGGGGTTGGAGTTAAATGGGTCTTGAGTTCCACGAGAGTAGTGCTTTGTCGTGGTTTAGCTTGTCACAGTATTGAGTGAAAATAAAGCTACAAAGGCGGAAATTAAGTTTGGAGGGGGGTGTAAAAATGGTACTTATTTAATATCCCGGTAAACATACGACTAGAAATGCTTCAGGAGAAATAGACTATTGCTTCTTTCTGAACTAATCAATATTCCTTGACAAATATTTTTTTTTTTTTACTGTATTGCTATTATTCAAAACATTGCATTGTCTATGCCACATCAAACTATCGAATAATTATCGTGGCTTTTTAGGTGTTCAATTTTTTTTCAGTGTAATTAATAGCATTAAAAAATGATGAAATTTAGATTTGGCTAAGCTCTATTTTTACTACTTTATATGATGTGAGGGGGGTGGGGGCAAGTTTTCAGTTAAAATAAAGCTAGGAAGGGGGAAATTAAGTTTTGAGGGAGGTGTAAAAATGCTACTTATTTAATACCCCGGTAAACATTTGACTTGAAATGCTTCAGGAGAATTAGACTATTGCTTCTTTCTGAACTGTCTGGGGAGTGGGTGGGGGCAAGTACTTAGTGAAAATAATGCTAAAAAGGGGGAAATTAAGTTTTGAGGGGGGTGTAAAAATGGTACTAATTTAATATCCCGGTAAACATACGACTAGAAATGCTTCAGGAGAAATAGACTATTACTTCTTTCTGAACTAATCAATATTCCTTGACAAATATTTTTTTTATTTTTACTGTATTGCTATTATTCAAAACATTGCATTGTCTATGCCACATAAAACTAGCTAATTATTATAGTGGATTTTTTGTTTTTCAATTTTTTTTCATTTTAATTAATATAATAAAAAAATGATTAATTTTATATTTGTATAATATATTTTTTTACAACTTTAGAGGAAGGGCGGGGGGTGGGGGCAAGTATTCAGTTAAAATAAAGCTAGGAAGGGGAAATTAAGTTTTGAGGGAGGTGTAAAAATGCTACTTATTTAATACCCTGGTAAACATTTGACTTGAAATGCTTCAGGAGAAATAGACTATTGCTTCTTTCTGAACTGTCTGGGGAGTGGGTGGGGGCAAGTATTTAGTGAAAATATTGCTAAAAAGGGGGAAATTAAGTTTTGAGGGGGGTGTAAAAATGGTAATTATTTAATATCCCTGTAAAAATACGACTAGAAATGCTTGAGGAGAAATAGACTATTGCTTCGTTCTGAACTATTCGCAATTCCTTGACAAATATTCTTTTATTTTTACTTTATTGCTATTAGTCTTCACGATTACATGAATATACAGTGTATTTTCACGACTACAAGCCTAAGGCATGAATATACAGTCTGGTTTGACGATTATATTGCAAAAAGCGAGCAATCCTCTTATATTATATACCTATAGAGTGAACAAACACGTTTTGAGAGTATAATTGAGATTATATGACGCAGCCAGATGGGTTTTTGAAGCACTTTCATCATAACATTTTTTTTTTTGTTTTTTTTTTGGCAATTGAAATTTTTTTCTGATAACAAGTACCATTCATTGCGATCGTAGCTCTATGTTGGCTCGTTTTATATACTTCAGCTTGTCTATTCATTTGTGGTAAATAAAAATCTTGAATCTGGAAAATGAAAAAATAAGTATTTAAACAAAATGTACGATGCTGCTAATTAAAGAAACATTTGACTTGAAATGCTTCAGGAGAAATAGACTATTGCTTCTTTCTGAACTGTCTGGGGAGTGGGTGGGGGCAAGTATTTCGTGAAAATAATGCTAAAAAGGGGGGAATTAAGTTTTGCGGGGGGTGTAAAAATGGTACTTATTTAATATCCCCGTAAACATACTACAAGAAATGCTTCAGGAGAATTAGACTATTGCTTCGTTCTGAACTAATCGTAATTCTTTGACAAATATTCTTTTATTTTTACTTTATTGCTATTAGTATTCACGATTACATGAATCTTTTTAGGTGTTAAATTTTTTTTCAGTGTAATTAATAACATAAAAATGATGAAATTTAGATTTGGCTAAGCTCTATTTTGACTACTTTATATGAAGTGAGGGGGGTGGGGGCAAGTATTCAGCTAAAATAAAGCTAGGAAGGGGGAAATTAAGTTTTGAGGGAGGTGTAAAAATGCTACTTATTTAATACCCCGGTAAACATCTGACTTGAAATGCTTCAGAAGAAATAGACAATGGCTTGGGTCTGCACGGGCGGGGGAGGGGGGGGGGCCAAGTATTTAGTGAAAATAAAGCTAAACAGGGGGAAAATAGAAGCTGTTTCCAAAAGATTTAGGATTCATTAACATTTTTCAACTTTATTTATTTTTTTCGTTTTGTACATATCTTAAAATTTCAAAATATGCTTATGGTTCTTACAATTGTGCTCTATGACTGGTCAGAGACACGATTTGGCTTTCCCACTGGAGGTTTTATGACTCCTCCCCACAATGAATTCAGATGGTTTTAGGACTCATCTCACTACCCATAACTCAATTCAACCTTGAGCGAAGGTATAAAAGTTTGATGAAGTATTTCTCTACTTAAAAACTACATTAATAGCCTCCAAGATGATAGGACTGTATGACACAGAATTTATTGGATTAAAAAAATCATCTTGTGGTGTTATATTTGAATGTGCTTTTTTATTATTGTCTATGGATCTCAAAGAAATTGACTGTTATCATTGGATAGTGAACTATATTCTGTTTGAGTATGATAAAAGCTTGTCGAGTACTACATTACGTTATATAAACAGACTGGGATTCTATGATAGAGTGATTACACCACTTAATAATACTGGTCAGGAACTGAGAAATGTTCAGGAAGAAGTCAGTGAAATTTGCAGCTTTTCCGGGGTTGAAGCACTCTACGTAAAGGGTAATATACCTACAGATAAAGTTTTAATTCAAAAGTGTGACCCTAGGACTCCACTTTTCAATCTAGAAGAATTTAAGTGTCCTAAATTTGAAGGGGGTTATCACCGTCCTGAAGACGAGGTTAGGTTCTTCGCGCAGTGGATACCTAAGGACATACCTGATCATGTTAAATCCATAACACATGTTAAAAAAAAACTATTCTAAATCATGGGACCAACGTTTTTGGATGTTAAAGTGTGAACTCTAAGTAATATTTTTATGTAAATATTTGTTTTTTTGTTGTTTTTTTTTCTCAAAAAAAAATATTTTAATAAGTTTAAGCAATAAATATCTTTAAGATTAACCCGTCTTTATTCTTTAGAATAGTTTTATTCATTTCTTTAAATTGTGAACAAATTGTAAGTAAGTAACAATGGCTTTCTTGAATTCGCTTCCTGGACACAATACAGATATTTAATTCAAGAAATCATAATAAAATCGCAAGTACAGTAATAAAGTCTTTATTGTTTTCACCTATTGGATACACAATACTGAAATTTCATTCAAGAAATTATGAAGGAATTTTAAATAGGTAACACACTCATTCTTGAAGTCACCTCTTGTATGCACAATGCATAAATTTCATTTAAGAAATTATCAAAAATTGTAAGTAAGTAGCAAATTCTTTCTTGAATTCGCCTCCTGGATAAGTAAAAAAGACATTTCATTCAAGAAATTATGACAAAATTCTAAGTAAGTAACAAACTCTTTCTTGAAGTTACCTCATGGATACACAATGCAGAAATTTCATTTAAGAAATTATCAAAAAATGTAAGTAAGTAGCAAATTCTTTCTTGAATTCGCCTCCTGGATCAATAAAAAAGACATTTCATTTAAGAAATTATGACAAAATTCTAAGTAAGTAACAAACTCTTTCTTGAAGTTACCTCATGGATACATAATACAGAAATTTCATTTAAGAAATTATGAAAAATTGTAAGCAAGTAACAAACTCTTTCTTGAAGTTACCTCATGGATACACAACGCAGAAATTTCATTTAAGAAATTATCAAAAATTGTAAGTAAGTAGCAAATTCTTTCTTGAATTCGCCTCCTGGATAAATAAAAAAGACATTTCATTCAAGAAATTATGACAAAATTCTAAGTATCTAATTCGTGATACAAAATTCGTGTATCTAAGTCGTGAAAACAATAAAGAGTTTGTTACTTACTTGGAATTTTCTCATAATTTCTTGAACGAAATGTCTTTTTGTTTATTTAGCAGGTGAATTCAAGAAAGAATTTGCTACTTACTTACAATTTTTTCATAATTTCTTTAATGAAATTTATGCATTGTATATCCACGAGGTGTATTCAAGAAAGAGTTTGTTACTTGCTTACAATTTTTCGTAATTTCTTAAATGAAATATCTGTATTGTGCATTCAGGAGTAGGATTCAAGAAAGAGTTTGTTACTTACTTAGAATTTTGTCATAATTTCTTGAATGAAATGTCTTTTTTATTTATCCAGGAGGTAAATTCAAGAAAGAATTTGCTACTTACTTACAATTTTTGATAATTTATTAAATGAAATTTCTGCGTTGTGTATCCAAGAGGTAACTTCAAGAAAGGATTTGTTACTTATTTAGAATTTTGTCATAGTTTCTTGAATGAAATGACTTTTTTTTGTTTATCCAAGAGGCGAATTCAAGAAAGAATTTGCTACTTACTTACAATTTTTGATAATTTCTTAAATGAAGTTTCTGCATTGTGTATCCAAGAGGTGACTTGAGGAAAGAGTTTGTTACTCGCTTAAAATTTTTTCATAATTTATTGAATGAAATTTCCGTATTGTGTATCCAAGAGTTGACTTTAAGAAAGAAATTGTTACTTACTGATAATTTTTTCATAATTTCTTGAATTAAATTTCTACATCGTGTATCTAAGTCGTGAAAACAATAATGAGTTTATTACTTACTTTGAATTTTATCATAATTTCTTGAACGAATTGTCTTTTTGTTTATCCAGCAGGTGAATTCAAGAAAGAATTTGCTTCTTACTTACAATTTTTTCATGATTTCTTTAATGAAATATCTGCATTGTGTATCCACGAGGTGACTTCAGGAAAGAGTTTGTTACTTGCTTACAATTTTTTCATAATTTCTTAAATGAAATTTCTGCATTATGTATCCATGAAGTAACTTCAAGAAAGAGTTTGTTGCTTACGTATAATTTTGTCATAATTTTTTTAATGAAATTTCTTTATTATTTATCCTGGGGGTGAATTCGAGAAACAATTTTCTAATTACTTACAATTTTGTATAATTTCTTAAATGAAATTTCTGCATTATGTATCCCTGAGGTGACTTCAGAAAAGAGATTTTTGCTTACTTAGAATTTTGTCATAATTTCTTGAATGAAATGTCTTTTTTATTTATCCAGGAGGCGAATTCAAGAAAGAATTTACTACTTACTTACAATTTTTGATAATTTCTTAAAATAAATTTCTGCATTGTGCATACAAGAGGTGACTTCAAGAATGAGTGTGTTACCTATTTACAATTCCTTCATAATTTCTTGAATGAAATTTCAGTATTGTGTATCCAATAGGTGAAAACAATAAAGAGTTTATTACTTACTTGCGATTTTATTATGATTTCTTGAATTAATTATCTGTATTGTGTCCAGGAAGCGAATTCAAGAAAGCCATCGTTACTTACTTACAATTTCTTCAAAATTTAAAGAAATGAATAAAACTATTCTAAATAATAAAGACGGGATAGGCTTAAAGATATTTATTGCTTAAACTTATTAGCAGATTTTTTTTTGAGAAAAAAAAAAAACAAAAAAAAAAAACATTTACATAAAAATAGTACTTAGAGTTCACACTTAAACATCCAGAAACGATGATTCCATGATGTAGAATAGTTATTTTTTTTACCATGTCTTATGGATTTATCATGATCAGGTATGTCCTTAGGTATCCACTGCGTGGAGAACCTAACCTCGTCTTCAGGACGATGATAACCCCCTCCAAATTTAGGACTCTTAAACTCATCTAGATTGAAAAGTGGAATCCTAGGGTCACACTTTTGAATTAAAACTTTATCTGTAGGTATATTGCCCTTTATGTAGAGTGCTTCAACCCCAAAAAAGCTGCAAATTTCACTGACTTCCTCCTGAACATTTCTCAGTTCCTGACCAGTATTATTAAGTGGTGTAATCGCTCTATCAGAGAATCCCAGTCTGTTTATATAACGTAATGTAGTACTCCACAAGCTCTTATCATACTCAAACAGATTATAGTTCACTATCCAATGATAACAGTCAATTTCTTCGAGATCCATATACAATAATAAAAAAGCACATTCAAATATAACACCACAAGAGGATTTTTTTAATCTGATAAATTCTGTGTCATACAGTCCTATCATCTTCGAGGCTATTAATGTAGTTGTTAAGTAGAGAAATACTTCATCAAACTTTTATACCTTCGCTCAAGGTTGAATGGAGTTATGGTTAGGGAGATGAGTCCTAAAAACATCTGAATTCAGTGTGGGGAGGAGTCATAAAACCCCCCAGTGGGAAAACCACATCGTGTCTCTGACCAATCATAGAGTACAATTGCTAGAACCATAAGCATATTTTGACATTTTAAGATATGTACAAAACTAAAAAAATAAATAAAGTTGAAAAATGTTAATGAATCCTAAATCTTTTCGAAACAGCGTCTATTTTCCCCCTTTTTAGCATTATTTTCACTAAATACTTGCCCCCACCCACTCCCCAGACAGTTCAGAAAGAAGCAATAGTCTATTTCTCCTGAAGCATTTCAAGTCAAATGTTTACCAGGGTATTAAATAAGTAGCATTTTTAAAGCTCCCTCAAAACTTAATGTGCCGCGTCCTAGCTTTATTTTCACTGACTACTTGCCCCCACCCCCCTCACTTCATATAAATTAGTCAAAATAGAGCTTAGCCAAATCTAAATTTCATCATTTTTTATGTTATTAATTACACTGAAAAAAAAAGTTTAACTCCTAAAAAGATTCATGTAATCGTGAAGACTAATAGCAATAAAGTAAAAATAAAAGAAAATTTGTCAAGGAATTGCGATTAGTTCAGAGCGAAGCAATAGTCTATTTCTCCTCAAGCATTTCTAGTCGTGTGTTTACCGGGATATTAAATCAGTACCATTTTTACACCCCCCTCAAAACTTAATTTCCCCCCATTTTAGCATTATTTTCACTAAATACTTGCCCCCACCCACTCCCCAGACAGTTCAGAAAGAAGCAATAGTCTTTTTCTCCTGAAGCATTTCAAGTCAAATGTTTACCGGGGTATTAAATAAGTAGCATTTTTACACCTCCCTCAAAACTTAATTTCCCCCTTCCTAGCTTTATTTTAGCTGAATACTTGCCCCCACCCCCCTCACTTCCAATAAAGTACTCAAAATAGAGCTTAGCCAAATCTAAATTTCATCATTTTTTATATTATTAATTACATTGAAAAAAATTGAACACCTAAAAAGCCACGATAATTATTCGCTAGTTTGATGTGGCATAGACAATGCAATGTTTTGAATAATAGCAATACAGTAAAAATAAAAACAAAAATTTGTCAAGGAATATTGATTAGTTCAGAAAGAAACAATAGTCTATTTCTCCTAAAGCATTTCTAGTCGTATGTTTACCGGGAAATTAAATAAATACCAATTTTACACCCCCCCTCAAAACTTAATTTCCCCCTTTTTAGCATTATTTTCACTAAATAGTTGCCCCCATCCACTCCCCAGACAGTTCAGAAAGAAGCAATAGTCTATTTCTCCTGAAGCATTTCAAGTCAAATGTTTCTTTAATTAGCAGCATCGTACATTTTGTTTAAATACTTATTTTTTCATTTTCCAGATTCAGGATTTTTATTTAACACAAATGAATAGACAAGCTGAAGTATATAAAACGAGCCAACATAGAGCTACGATCGCAATGAATGTTACTTGTTATAAGAAAAAAATGTCAATCCCAAAAAAAAAAAACAAAAAAAAAACATGTTATGATTAAAGTGCTTAAAAAACCCATCTGGCTGCGTCATATAATCTCAATTATACTCTCAAAACGTGTTTGTTCACTCTATAGGTATATAATATAAAAGGATTGCTAGCTTTTTGCAATGTAATCGTCAAACCAGACTGTATATTCATGCCTTAGGCTTGTAGTCGTGAAAATACACTGTATATTCATGTAATCGTGAAGACTAATAGCAATAAAGTAAAAAAAAAGAATATTTGTCAAGGAATTGCGATTAGTTCAGAACGAAGCAATAGTCTATTTCTCCTCAAGCATTTCTAGTCGTATGTTTACCGGGATATTAAATAAGTACCATTTTTACACCCCCTCAAAACTTAATTTCCCCCTTTTTAGCATTTATTTCACTAAATACTTGCCCCCACCCACTCCCCAGACAGTTCAGAAAGAAGCAATAGTCTATTTCTCCTGAAGCATTTCAAGTCAAATGTTTACCGGGGTACTAAATCAGTAGCATTTTTACACCCCCCTCAAAACTTAAGTTCCCCCTTCCTTGCTTTATTTTAACTGAATAATTGCCCCCCCCCCCCTCACTTCATACAAAGTAGTCAAAATAGAGCTTAGCCAAATCTAAATTTCATAATTTTTTTATGTTATTAATTACATTGAAAAAAAATTGAACACCTAAAAAGCCACGATAATTATTCGCTAGTTTGATGTGGCATAGACAATGCAATGTTTTGAAAAATAGCAATACAGTAAAAATAAAAAAAATATTTTTCAAGGAATATTGATTAGTTCAGAAAGAAGCAATAGTCTATTTCTCCTGAAGCATTTCTAGTCGTATGTTTACCGGGCTATTAAATAAGTACCATTTTTACACCCCCCTCAAAACATAATTTCCCCCTTTTTAGCATTATTTTCACTAAATACTTGCCCCCCCCCACTCCCCAGACAGTTCAGAAAGAAGCAATATTCTATTTCTCCTGAAGCATTTCAAGTCAAATGTTTACCTGGGTATTAAATAAGTAGCATTTTTACACCTCCCTCAAAACTTAATTTCCCCCTTCCAAGCTTTATTTTAAATGAAAACTTGCCCCCACCCCCCACACTTCAAATAAAGTAGTAAAAATAGATACTATACAAATCTAAATTTCATATTTTTTTTATGTTATTAATTACACTTAAAAAATAATTGAGCACCTAAAAAGCCACAATATTTATTCGCTAGTTTGTTGTGGCATAGACAATGCAATATTTTGAATAATAGCAATACAGTAAAAATTAAAAAAAATATTTTTCAAGGAATATTGATTAGTTCAGAAAGAAGCAATAGTCTATTTCTCCTGAAGCATTTCTAGTCGTATGTTTACCAGGATATTAAATAAGTACCATTTTTACACCCCCCTCAAAACTTAATTTCCCCCTTTTTAGCATTATTTTCACTAAATACTGTGACAAGCTAAACCACGACAAAGCACTACTCTCGTGGATCTCAAGTCCTATTTAACTAAGCCCCCGTGCCCCGGAGCCCTCCATGTACCTGAACCCCTGTATAACCGAAACCCCGTACAACTGAACCCTCGTGCTACTGAACCCTCGTGCTACTGAACCCTCGTGCAACTCGACCCGATTTAACTAAACCCCCGTGTAACTATACCCCCTTTAACTGAACCCTCGTGCAACTGAACCCTCCATGTAACTGAACCCCTGTATAACCGAAACCCTGTACAACTGAACCCCCATGCTACTGAACTCTCGTGCTACTTAACTCTCATGCACCTCAACCCAATTTAACTAAACCCCCGTGGTACTATACCCCCGTTAACTGAACCCTCGTGCAACTCAACCCTCCATGCAATCCCATCTCCCTCAAAACACTTTTCAGCCATTTCTTGTTAAATTTTTTTTTATTTCTAAACTATTTTAAATTGACAATACTCTCCAAAACATCACTTGTGTATTATACAGTACACTTTCATCCCATCTCCTCCAATTCGCAAATCCCCCCTCGTGCAACTGAACCCTCCATGTAACTGAACCCCTGTATAACCGAAACCCTGTACAACTGAATCCCCATGTTACTGAACCCTCGTGCTACTGAACCCTCATGCAACTCGACCCAATTTAACTAAACCCCTGTGTAACTATACCCCCTTTAACTGAACCCTCGTGCAACTCAACCCAATTTAACTAAACCCCCGTGTAACTGTACCCCCTTTAACTGAACCCTCGTGCAACTCAACCCTCCGTGCAACCCATCTCCCTCAAAACACTTTTCAGCCATTTCTTTTTAAATTGACAATACTTTTCAAACGTTACTTGTGTATTATACAGACCACATCGGAAAGGTAAAGCGAGGTCAAGTCACAATGTCATTCTATCGTTACTTTTCAGACATTTCTTCTTAAAACTTTATTTTCAACTAATTCATCCGGGTTTTTCACAAGCAATTCGTACTATCCTCGCTCGTAATCGCGAATCACCTTAACCCTTTATTAAGTTATAGGAAATACCGGTTTAGAAAAAACTAGAATAGTGACATAATTTCACTTTATCAACTCTCAAATTCTATACCCACCAGATACCTGTCTCCTTGTGCAATTAAAACTGTTAAAAATGGGTGTTACCTCAGAAACCCGTCTGGTAAGGCATGTACCGTTCGTAGTAATAGGTGACTGACCCTGGTAAGTCATATTACGCAATCACTCGTGATATCCATAGGTGACTGCCCCGTGGTAAGTCATATTAAATAAAAAGCCTGTGATATCCATAGGTGACTGCCCCGTGGTAAGTCATATTAAACAAAAAGCCCGTGAAACCTTTATATAACTTACTACTGACAACCCTAAGAAACTGGGCAAACGAGCTTCAGTAAATCAAACTAAGCTTGGTTAGCACAAGTATATACACTAAGCCTTCTACTGAGCAGGTCTGAGCATAACAAGCTTTCCGATGGTATTCATCACTTCCACTGCCCTAGGTCTCGGAATATATTTGAGACTTATAAAACTATATCAAGAACTCAAGCAAATGGAGGACGAGGGGCACACACACTTGAGCTGGAAGGACCAGCCCCGTTTTGGGTGGCCTCCTCGTCCGTAGGAGACATGGTTCAAGATTCTGTTCAGTTCTGTGCCCTCGTGCACGTCGGTATTAAGGTTATTTTTGGTTTTTTGTTGATGGGTTGGTTGTATTTTTTTTTTGTTGATTAAGGTTGGTCGTAAAAAGGGCTGAAAAAAAGAAAAAAAAGAAGGAAAAAAGTGCCACCGCAAGAATGGGTTTCTTGTGGACGGAGGACGCCCAGTCTACGGGGGAGCAAATAGTTTTTTTTTGTGTTAAAAAATTTTAAAGTTTTAAGAGTAAGCCTTTTGGAAGACCACCTTTAAAATTCAAATTCTTATTAGTGAAAATTGACGGATATGAATTTTAAGAAATTGAAGTAAAACTGCCACTGGAAAAGCGTCCCCTAGAGGGGAAAGGACACCCTGGAACGGGGGGAGCGATAGATATTTGGCAAGAAAAAAGTTAAATGGTAGTGTGCCTTCATGTCCACTAATACATTGACTGGTATATAATAATTTTTTTTTTTTTGAAGTTTAGGTGATATGATAATGTATAAAGTTGTAAGATTATATGTATTTTTATTAAAATATCACCGAGTGGAGAGGAAGAGGGGAGGAAAAAAAATAATAACAACTACCTCTGAAAAATGTTAAACAAAATTCCTTCTGTTGACACACAAAACATGGCGATGGTGGGGGTTATGGTCTTGAGGTCAGTTTTGGGTTGAGGTTCCATTTTTAACATGATGATTGCGATGCTGACGAGACATCAAAAAAGTGGAACCCTTTCTTCTCGATAAATGAATTCAGCTTGGTGAAGCCGTCTGAGTCAAAGCCAAAGACAATGTTGGTGCCGATTTCCATAGAAACGGGTTCTGCTGAATGCATGATATACAGGCTGAAGTCACAGTAACCCTTGTCTACCAATGTGGCAGTTAATGTGAGACCAGCATTCAGCCGGAACCACTGGCACATAATTCCTATGTCGTCAGGGAACGGCATCGCCATATCCTGCGTGTCAACAGAGTGGCATCTTCGCCCAGACAAGTAGCCAAACTGTATGAACCGCCCGACTAATGCTCTCTTTCCCCTGCCAACCGGTCTGTAAACGCACCATTCACCGATACGCAATTCGGATTTCATACTGACCTCTGCATTGGTTGGTGGCAACTCACGTAGTCCTACTCGTTGGCCCTGGACCATCACCCGTTTTAATCGGTCACTGCTCAGCTTCTCAGAGCTTTCCCTCAGAAGCCACAACAGCGTGGATTTTTTATTGGTGTTATGGAGTCGTCAGAAGTCTTGACAATACAAAACCTAGAATTCTTTATGTTCGTCACAGGCTCACTAACCCAATTTTTCTCAACTTGGTGTTTCACACAGTGAGCAATTACTGACAAATCTTCAAAGATGCCGTCACTTTCCGAGCCCGATTCAGTGTCAGTCGCGGAAGCCTTTTCCTGCTTATCGGACAGAGTATTTTCCTCTGAGTCACTGTCGTGAAGTACAGAAAGACAAACATTCGGTACTTGGTGACCGAAAGCATAAAGTACGTCGTTGGGTATCAAGGCTTTCATTATTCGCTGGATTTCAATACGAGGTCACCCTAGCTCGAGCTTGATTTCATCGTCCCCGGACAAAAAAAAATCGGATCTGACAGACACACCACCAATGGATCTAACTCGCGTGGCCTTGGGCAAGGACAACTGTTCATTTGAATATTGAGCTTCAAAATCCGTTATACTTTCATATCGACGAATTCGATGTAGAACTTGGAGGAACGAAAAGTTTATTACAGTACTGTAAGTGCTGGTTTGAGACCGCATCTTGGTTTAGCTATTCATGTCGGAGAGTTTGAAAAGACGTTCGAGCCCAAGCCGTTTGAATCGACGAATGAGAAGCACTAGGGAATACATATTTATCTCTAGGCAATGGTAAAGGTTTGTGGTAATAAAATTCTCGTTCAAAGCATAATGTCCACTTTTTAGGACCCAGGATCTCCAATGTCAAACACAGTAAACAACACGACCAAGTAAAGATAACCTCTCAAGAGGAGAAAGTTTGCCGTCGTAAAAACCACGCCGTACGCTTTCTATAAGCCAAAGATAAAACTGTGTTCCTTCGCTTCCAGGAACACGCTGTTTCAGGTGTGCCGGAGGCACGGAGGCACAGCCGGAGGCACGAAGGAAGGGACACCTGCGACGGTCAGTTATTAGCCCCTCGCTGAAAATGGGCCCAAAATTTGTTTTGTCTGTGTTTTGCCAGGCGAAACGAACCTATGAGAAGAAAAATGTTTGAAAAAAAATGATCTGTAACGGTCCATAGTCCCCAAAAATGCTTCAAATCTTGTTTTTCTCTGATTTCTGGGAAATTTTCAAGGTAATTAAAGTGGATCAAGGGTAACTATTTGAAGACAGTAAATTTTGAAAGGAATATGTAGTTATATTGATTCTAATTCCCTAAACTTAAATCTTTATTTACTTCAATTTGCTGTAAACTTTTAGGTCATGTAGAAGACATGTTCGATACAAAATTAAGGGAACAAGCCCAAACGATGGAAATTAAAATGAATAATCATTTCAAACAGAATAATAGCAGATACTATTATAGATGAATATGTGGATCCTAATACGAAAAGAAATTAAAGTGAATGCTCAAATTATGCTTAAAGTGTATAGAAATTACCACTTACGGGGGTAGAGCTACCACCCCCTAGACCTTTTAAAGACTAGAATGTCATTTTTACTTTACTGAAATTGAAATATGTCTTACAATTTTTTCCTTCTATACTTAAAACATTGAAAATGCACGAATTTCTGGACTTGTAGGAAATAATATCAATATACATAAACAACCAGTCTGCTTTCCTAATGTTTTCAAGTAATCGTGATTATTATGGTAACTTTCTCCTTCTTTCTTTTTTGTCAATGCTTTGATAACACATCATTTTAAATAAAATTCACGTGAAACTTAAGCCTTTTAGATCATTTGAAGCTTCAGAGAAAGTGGGTAGCAGCAGTCTTAATTTGTAAGTTTTGATGGCCTTATGATATTGTCTTTTTTTTTTGTTCTATTGTTGCTATTATAGAAAAAAATCCAAAATGTTTAAAACAAAGTTGGTTTTCAGTATAGCGCAAATGTCTTACTTCTTTTTTAAGTCATTATGTTTAATGTTTGATGCCTTAAATTATTATCTGTAAAACACTATGCTGTCCCTATTTAAGAATTAATGCCTTTTTGTGTGTGTGTGTGTACTGAAGTATTGACTTATTTTCAAACTCCTTAATTTTGTCTATATGTCTTGTATTTTCTGCTTTTCCTATTAGAGTTGCTCCATTTATCGAAATTGAAAACTCAACTCCTCTACGTGGATTCCATTCTTAGTAAGCACAAAGCTAAGGGAATAGCGTAGTCGCAGTTCATTCTCCACTTGGCATATCCTTGTTCCTTAACAATGGATTTTTATCTTGGATCGAAACTTTAGGAAGTAAGTGCAGTTATATTTTTATGGTCCACTAAAACAATGTGTACCAAATAACATTAAAATTTAACCGAAACTTCTTATTCCCACCACTCGTAATATCAATAGTTAATTATATGGAATTTTTAATCGTGGAAATGAATTTTAGTATTATTTTAGATTAAGAACAATAGGTATAGTATAGAGTTTAGAATCTATTTATTCAAAAAATATTTACATTAAAACAACTTCAGTATAGACAATTTATAGATAGTCTTAACCAGATCCACCAAGAGCTATGACCAGGCCCTGGTCAAGACAGTCTTCCCAGATCTTTCCTCTGTATAGCGTTATAAAATTAGGGAAAAGAAACAATTGTAAAAGACAAAAAACTCCTGCCTAGCATTCAGGCTTTGTTATTTCTTTAAAAATAGCACAGTTCGTCCCCTGCTCTGAAGTCTATACTAAAACCACAAAAAATGAGCTTCGTTGCATTCAGAACATTTTCAGGGGGGTGCCAGACACCAGAATAGCAGTGGTGGGTAAGGAGCACGGCAATATATTGTAGGAACTATTGTCTTAGGAATAAGTTTATTTTTAACTACATTTAGAAAAAAATTCAAATAAAAAGAGCAACTAACTTAGCATGCAAAACGAAACAAAACTCAGCAAATTTTAAACGACGAGAATTCCTGGCAAAGAGATCAACCCGTTTAATTCATTATATATTGAATTATTATGAATTATTATGCATTTAATCTTAATCCGTTATGTCCAAAACTAAGAGTAAAAGAAAATAAGACTCGAACCAAAATTACAGAAGGATTTATTGCTTCCTAAGATTATAACAGATATAGACTTGTCTTTATGCATTTTCCTATGCTCAAAACTCATCCTGCCTGCATAGATATCACATTTTGATTTTATACTACCCATTTAAATATACTTCTTTCACAACAGGACAACCCTCTCTTCGAACTGAAATCCATTATATCTTCAGACATTTAAAAAAATGCAGCATAGAGAAAGAAAAACTAAATTTAAATTACAATCCAGCTGTCAAATTGACCCTCTTTCTTTTAATTGTCCATTTCAGCTGAATAAAAGGAACAGGTAAAATAAATATTTTTATCACAAGAGAATCTTATCAAATAGCTCATGATAACTAACAGTAAGTAAGGAATAACTTGGGCCAATAATCACCAAAACTAAAAACTGAATTTTGGTAACAATTGACCCATCAGCAGAATTGGCTTTTTATGCTGATTAAAAATATATATAATTCATTCAATTCATTGTTAACCCACTAAAAGCCCAGAATCTAAGAAAATTTGCGTGTTTTTCAAAAAAAGGAAACCCCCCCCAAAAGCAAGCAATCGTAGTGAAAATCCCTTTATTAGGCTCATTGTATCGGAGAACCCTACCTTAGAGGTTTCAAGCTCCAAGTGGAATTTCGCTTTTTTCCCCCTGATTAAAGATCGTCAATGCATGTTTATTTGTCTTTGTTTTTTTCCCAGGGGTGATCGTATCAAACCCAAGATCCTAGAAAATTGGGGGAGAACTCGTTCGAACGTAAATTTGAAGTTTCTTATTAAGTTACTATAAAGATTGTGCCACGGATAATGTTGTTCTCTGCCATTTTAGGGCACCAAACTATGACTTTGTCCCGAAGAGGACGAATTTAAAGTCAATTTACAATTTAAAGAAGCTAATAGATTTCTAAGTACCAATAAACTGTATTTTAAGCTTCCCAGTTGCTGAAGAAGTAATGCCACACGGTGGCAGTACTGGGTTAAACTAAATTGATTCACTTTATATGTAATGAAATTACGTTTGGTGACGCGTAAATGTGTGTCAACTATCATAAGGGGAGGAGTGATTGTGTTGGTGGGTGTAGAAAACGGCTTATTCTCTATGAGCATGCAGACAAATGTAGAGAGAGGTAGGGGGGGGGGGTTAAGAATTAGTTAAAATATTCTTTTATGTAGCATATAATACTACGTTCCCATGTCAACAAGCACAGAGGTGGAAAAGGCGTGGGGTGCCATCATCTTCCCCGGCAGAAAATTTCTTTGGGGAGGGGTAAATGCAACTAGGAATTTTCTTTTCAGCAATTTTAAGTAGTTATATTTCTCTTTTTCTATTTTTGTGAAATATTTTAATGTATTTCAACATATGTATGTTGAAATACATTGAAATATATTTATCGATGGAAAAATTTTGTTGTAGAGGCTGTGATGGCTTCAGCCACGTTGAAGATCAAAAGTCTCACAGTTTCCATCCACATGAACAATTTGTCAAACCAAAATTCTGCAATAGAATAATTTCTATTGCAGAATTTTGGAGGGCCTTTCTCTGGATAATCTCTCCAGAGAAATTATTTTGGAGATTATTATCCAAAATAATCTCTGGAGGGCCTTTAAGTCTGCTAGCCCTTCAATGAAAGCGATTTGCTTTCAGCGATTTAAAATTTATAGGAATATTTATAATCCTGTGTGTCGAGAGGCCAAGTCCCAGTATTATTTTCAAGCCAGTGAAAAGAATGAAACGTCTTTGAGTCACATTTTTTTTTAAAGTAAAGTCGTTGTTTCTCTATGATTCAATTCCAACACCCCCCTGCTCTGAGTGTTGAAAATGATTTCACGACATTATTTTAGTTTTTTTCTTGTCCCAAACTATTTTTTTATCATGAACTGTTTAGAGACCAATTTGATCAACTTGGAGAAAGTTCAAATAAAATCGTTACTGATATCGATATTAGTGCATAAACTACAAACTGACAAAAATATCCAGAGCTTTTTTATCTTATAGCCTTGACTTTGAATACATTTCTTCCTCTTAAGTGTCTTTAGAATTATAAAGAAAAATAAATAAGCCGAACCATGGCTGCTTTGTTCAATTTTGAGCAAACAAAACGATTGTAAAACCTGATTTGCACTTTTGTGTGCACTTTAAAGCCAGTGAAAAGAACGACACGTTTCTGAGTCACATTTTTTTAAAAGTAAATTCGTTGTTTCTCTATGATTCAATCCCAACACCCCCCTGCTCTGAGTGTTGAAAATGATTTCACGACATTATTTTAGGTTTTTTTTTCTTGTCCCAAACTATTTTTTTTATCATGAACTGTTTAGAGACCAATTTGATCAACTTGGAGAAAGTTCAAATAAAATCGTTACTGATATTGATATTAGTGCGTAAACTACAAACTGGCAAAAAACTAGAGTTTACGGTCAAAAACCCTTATTAGCCCAAAGAGACGCACACATCCAACAGAGACACACATAGCCCAAAACGACACAAACAGCCAAAGAGACACACGCAGACCGAAAAGATTCAAATTGCCCAAAGAGACACACAGCCTAAAGAGACACACATTGCCAAACTAGACAGACACAGGATAAAGAGTAAAAAAATCCGCGATGAGAAACACAAAGAAAAATGAGACACACACAGCCCAAAGAGACACAAAATGCACAACCAGACACTAACTTACCAAAAAGATTTATACGGGCCAATGAAACAGGCCTATCTCAAAGTTACACACACGGCCCTATGAGACAGAAAAAGACCAAAGAAACACACAGTGACCAAAAAGACTCAAACAGCCCAAAGAGACACACATAACCCAAAGAAACAAAAAAAGCCCAAAGAGACACACATAGCCCAAAGAAACAAACACAGACCAAAAAGACTCAAACAGCCCAAAAAGACACAAACAGACCAAAAAGACTTAAACAGCCCAAAGAGACACACATAGCCCAAAGAAACACAAACAGCCCACCCGTTTAAGTTTTGATGTTGCTCCTTACTTTCAGTTGAAGAAACTTTTTTATAATTTAATTTCTGATTGCGGGCCACGGTTGAAGTTGTTTTCATGTAAAAATACCGAGTCTCTCAAACCCTGTAAAGCTATTTTAAAAGTTATAAGAATTATTTATTTAAAAGAAATCCTCACTTTTTGAATACCAATCAAGTGAAGAAACAATCAATCAGTCTGAAACAACAAAGTCAGTCAACACCCGTAATTCTATTTAAAAATGATCAATAATTATTCATTTAACAGTAATACTCTCTTTTTGAATGAGTGAAAAGTAAAAAAAAAATCACACAAAATAAAACAACAGAGTCTCTCAAATCCCGTAAAGCTATTTTAAAAGGTAAAATAATGATTTATATGACAAAAATCCTCGCTTTTTGAATGACCATCAAGTAAAGAAAAAATCACACAGAATTTAACAACAGAGTCTCTCAAACCCCGTAAAGCTATTTTAAAAGGTTTAAGAATTATTTATTTAACAAAATCCTCGCTTTTTGAATGACCATCAAGTAAAGAAAAAATCACACAGAATAAAACAACAGAGTCTCTCAAACCCCGTAAAGCTATTTTAAAAGTTATAACAATTATTTATTTAAGAAAAATCCTTGCTTTTTGAATGACCATCAAGTAAAGAAAAATTCACACAGAATAAAACAACAGAGTCTCTCAAACCCCGTAAAGCTATTTTAAAAGGTATGAGAATTATTTATTTAACAAAAATCCTAGGTATTTTAATGAACACAAAGTAAAGAAAAAATCACACATAATAAAACAACAGTCTCTCAAACCCCGTAAAGCTATTTTAAAAGGTAAATGTAATATTTATTTAACAAGAATTCTAGCTTTTTGAATGACCATCAATTAAAGAAAAAATCACACAGAATGAAACAACAGAGTCTCTCAAACCCCATAAAGCTATCTTAAAAGGTAGAAGAATTATTTATTTAACAAAAATCTTCGCTTTTTGAATGACCATCAAGTAAAGAAAAAAAATACTTTTCAGACATTTCTTGTTAAAACTTTATTTTCAACTACTTCATCCGGGTTTTCGAAAGAAATTCATGCCAGAGTACAGCACTATAACTAGTCTAAGACATCCACTCTATCATCGCCCCATCCCCCCCAAAAAATACTTTGCAGAAATGTCTTGTTAAAACTTTATTTTCAACTAATTCATCCGGGGTTTCGAAAGCAATTTATGCCAGAGTACAGCACTATAACTAGTCTAAGACATCCACTCTGTCATCGCCCCATCCCCCAAAAAATACTTTTCAGACATTTCTTGTTAAAACTTTATTTTCAACTAATTCATCTGGGTTTTCGAAAGCAATTCATGCCAGAGAACAGCACTATAACTAGTCTTAGACATCCCCTCTGTCATCGCCCCAGCCCCAAAAAAATACTTTTCAGACATTTCTTTTTAAAAATTTTATTTAAATTCAGTCATTTGGGTTTTTCACAAGCAATTCGTACCACAGTACACCACTATCACTAGTCTGAGACATCCAATCTGTCATCGCTCCATCCCCCAAAAAATACTTTTCAGACATTTCTTGTTAAAACTTTATTTTCAACTAATTCATCCGGGTTTTCGAAAGCAACTCCCCCCTCCACTATCACACTATAAGTACTCTAAGACACCCCGCTCCCATCACCCCACCACTTATGTATTATATGGAACACATCGAAGAAGTAAAGCTATCCGTTATTACAATTCATTTCTTGTCATCTACACCCCTCTTAGTATCAACTTCTTCGTATAGTATAACGTTTAACTATTTTAAATTGACAACACTGTCCAAACATCACTTGTGTATTATACAGTACACAATTAACCCATCCCCCCAAAAATACTTTTCAGACATTTCTTGTTAAAATTTTTATTTCAAGTCATTCATTTGGGTGTTTCACAAGCAATTCATACCACAGTACAGCACTATCACTAGTCTGAGACATCCAATCCGTCATCGCTCCATCCCCCCAAAAACAATTTTCAGACATTTCTCGTTAAAAATTTTATTTCAATTCATCCATATGGGTTTTTCGCTAGCACCTCCCCCCGCCACTATCACACTATAAGTACTCTCAGACACCCCGCTCCCATCATCCCATCCCTCCAAAAATATTTTATTCAGAGATTTCATGTTAAAAAATTATCCAATCACTAATTACCCCTTTTTTGCAAATGTCAATCAATGAATTCCGATTGTAAAAGCGTGTTTATCACCTTGCTTTGGAAAGGTATCCATGAGTACATGCTCTGAAAAGGTGCCAAGGAATCGTAATCTCCCCAATTGTTTCATAACACTAATTTCGATCAAACTCTCAAAACATGTTTGGCCACATTATACCTTGCCAACTTTAAAAAAAAAATGTCTACGTCAAACTGTGTGAGGGAGTTCTGACTCTCTTTGAAAAGGTGTAGAGACGCAAGCAAATAGTATGGGAATTCCTATACCTGCACGCAAATCCAGACGAGGCACCCTACTAGCATGCTTGTGCAGTTTTACTGAATTATCTTCACTCTGCCATAGACTCCCATTTGATTCCTGCTGCTTTGTTTCTGGATGTTCGTAAAACCTTTGATTCTTTAACCCACAGTGTTCTTTTATTTAAACTTTCTCATTTTGGGGTAAGAAGTAGTGCGTTTTATTTGTTCAAGTCTCTCTTGTCTGGTAGAATAATTTCTGTTGATACACTTTTTCGCTCACCATCAAGTGTTGACCAGGGGGTCCCTCAAGGGTTAGTTTTAGGGCCGGCACTGTTTTTAATTTATATAAATGACCTAATTTTTGCAGTTAGAAATAAAAATCCTCTTTATTGCTGTCGTCAGTGTCATCCAACAGTCTCCCGTACCCACAATTATAGTTTGCATACCTCGGATTCTCTTGTTACTTTTGCCGATGATACCACCCTTATTACTTCTGGGAGAACAGAGGATTAGGTTCGTACATAGTTAGTGGACCTCTTCGATAGAGATTAATTTTGGTTTGATGCTAACTCTCTTGCCTTAAATGTTTCTAAAACTAGTTTATTTAGTTTTCTCTCGTATATCCTAGGTTTGTCCTCAATTATCTGAAATTCATATATCCAAAGGCTTTATTAGTAGACCAAAGGATGGCCATGTCCGTTTCCTAGGTATCCTCCTAGATGAAAATTTATCTTTTAAACACCATATTGATTTGATTAAAATTAAGGTATTAAGAAACCTCGGTATTCTAAGAAAACTAAAACTTATCTTTCCAGGACCAATTCTAAGAATCCTATTTCATAGCTTAATTCATTCTTATGTTTCCTACTGTTCAGTCATATGGATGTCTACTTTCCCTTCTTTTCTCAAACCGCTTTCGAATACTTATGATAAAGCTATAAATCTTATCCAGGATGTAAATCGTTCGGCAACTAAACTGTTACCTGATATTAAAAAACTTTATATTCTTTCCTGCGCGTCTTTCGCTTTTCTTCAGCTCCATGGTGATATTCCTAGGTCCCTTAGATTTACGTCTTCTTTTGTATCTGATCGGTCAAATAATCAACTCCGTAGCTCTCTAAATATCCAAATTCCCCATACACCAACAATAAGATCCGATTTCAATCCTTTTGTTGCGTGTCATTAGTATATACCAAGGTACCATTTTGCCAAGGCCCCCGTACCAAACAGATTTTTCTGGTAGGTAAACAGGTCATTACACTCGGTCATTACACTCTTTGTCAAGAGATTAAACCAGTATTGTCTATAACTTAATTTACGTTGGTTAAACTTCCGATGGTTAAGAAAGCGTAACAGGTAATTAAAGTATGAGAAAAGGGATGCTATAATTAGAATGATTTTAAGTTGAAACATTGTGACGTAAAAATAACTCAGTTATTTGCTTGCGTGTATAGGAATTCCCATGTTTTTTGCTTGCTTGTATTTTGTGTTAAAATAATTATTTTTTATATATTTTACAAGAGTTTTTAGGGTTTGAGAGACTCAGTTTACTAAATCAGTGTGATGTTAAACTTCCGATGGTTAAGAAAGCGTAACAGGTAATTAAAGTATGAGAAATGGGATGCTATAATTAGAATGATTTTAAGTTGAAACATTGTGAAGTAAAAATAACTCAATTATTTGCTTGCGTGTATAGGAATTCCCATGTTATTTGCTTGCTTGTATTTTGTGTTAAAATAAGTATTTTTTATATCTTTTAAAAGATATTTAATGGGATTGAGATACTCATTTTAATAATTAATTGGTATTTTAAATTTAGATTTTTTATTAATATTATTAATTTTTTTTTTAATATATGTTATGTTATATAAATTTTTATTTATTTAAGTGTTTTGATATAATCAGGTTACTAAGTACTTTTGATTTTAATTTACTTGATTGTCATTAAAAACGAAATTTTTGTGTTAAATAAGTATTTTTTTTATCTTTTAAAAGAGCTTCACAGGGTTTGAGAGACTCAGTTGCCTAATTCCGTGTGATTTTTCTTTACTTGATGGTCATTAAAAACGAAATTTTTGTGTTAAATAAGTAGTTTTTGTATCTTTTAAAAGAGCTTTACGGGGATTGAGAGACTCAGTTGCCGGATTCCATGTGATTGTTCTTTACATGGTGGTCATTTGTTGTATCTTTTAAAAGAGCTTTACAGGGTTTGAGAGACTCAGTTGCCTAATTCAGTGTGATTTTTCTTTACTTGATGGTCATTAAAAACGAATTTTTTGTGTTAAATAAGTAGTTTTTGTATCTTTTAAAAGAGCTTTAAGGGGTTTGAGAGACTCAGTTGCCTGATTCCGTGTGGTTTTTCTTTACTTGATTGTCATTAAAAACGAAATTTTTGTGTTAAATAAGTAGTTTTTGTATCTTTTAAAAGAGCTTTAACAGGTTTGAGAGACTCAGTTGCCTTATTCCGTGTGGTTTTTCTTTACTTGGTGGTCATTAAAAACGAAATTTTTGTGTTAAATAAGTAGTTTTTGTATCTTTTAAAAGAGCTTTACGGAGATTTAGAGACTCAGTTGCCGGATTCCATGTGGTTTTTCTTTACTTGGTGGTCATTAAAAACGAAATTTGTGTGTTAAATAAGTAGTTTTTGTATATTTTAAAAGAGCTTTACGGGATTGAGAGACTCAGTTGCCTAATTCCGTGTGGTTTTTCTTTACTTGATGGTCATTAAAAACGAAATTTTTGTGTTGAATAAGCAGTTTTTGTATCTTTTAAAAGAGCTTTACAGGGTTTGAGAAACTCAGTTGCCTAATTCCGTGTGGTTTTCCTTTACTTGGTGGTCATTAAAAACTAAAATTTTGTGTTAAATAAGTAGTGTTTGTATCTTTTAAAAGAGCTTTACGGGGATTGAGAGACTCAGTTACCTGAGTGCGTGTGGTTTTCCTATACTTGCTGATCATTAAAAAAGGAATTTTTGGGTTATATTAGTAGTGTTTGTATCTATTAAAAGAGCTGTACTGGGATCGAGAGACTCATTTAACGGATTCTATGTGGGTTCTCTTTAATTGGTGGTCATTAAAAACTAAATTTTTGTTTTAAATTAGTATTTTTTGTATATTTTAAAATAGATGTTCGGGGCTTCAGAGACTCAGTTGAAGGAGTAATAGTGTTATTTCGGTACTTGGTGGTCATTAAAGACGAAATTTTTTTTTTATATAAGTAGTTTTTTTATATTTTAAAAGAGCTTTACGGGGTTTGAGAGACTCAGTTGCCTGATTCCGTGTGGTTTTTCTTTACTTTATGCTCATTAAAAAAGAAATTTTTGTGTTAAATAAGAACTTTTTGTAAATTTTAAAAGATCTTTAAGGGGGTTGAGAGACTCAGTTGACTGATTCCGTGTGGTTTTTTCTTTACGTGGTGGTCATTAAAAACGAAATTTTTTGTGTTAAATAAGTAGTTTTTGTATCTTTTAAAAGAGCTTTACGGGTATTGAGAGACTCAGTTTTACCTTATCACAGATACATTTTCATGATTTTGCAAAGTTCATTTTGAATTTCTTTCGTTGAAATGCAAGAGTTGGAATATTTCACTAGTGTTTGGTTGTGGTTTATCTTGTCACAGTTACATTTTCTTGATTTTTCAAAGTTCATTTTGAATTTCATTCGCTGAAATGCAAGAGTTGGAATATTTCAGTAGTGTTTGGTTGTGGTTTACCTTGTGACACTTACATTTTCTTGATTGTTAAAATGTCATTTTGAATTTCTTTCGTTGAAATGCAAGAGTTGGAATATTTCAGTAGTGTTTGGTTGTGGTTTAGCTTGTCACAGTTACATTTTCTTGATTTTTCAAAGTTCATTTTGAATTTCTTTCGTTGAAATGCAAGAGTTGGAATAGTTCAGTAGTGTTTGTTTGTGATTTACCTTGTCACTGGTTGATTTTATTGATTTTTAAAAGTTAATTTTGAATTTCTTTAGTTGAAATTCAAGAGTTGGATTATTTCAGTAGTGTTTGGTTGTGGTTTACCTTGTCACAGTTACATTTTCTTGATTTTTCAAAGTTCATTTTGAATTTCTTTCGTTGAAATGCAAGAGTTGGAATATTTCAGTAGTGTTTGGTTGTGGTTTACCTTGTCACAGTTACATTTTCTTGATTTTTCAAAGTTCATTTTGAATTTCTTTCGCTGAAATGCAAGAGTTGGAATATTTCAGTAGTGTTTGGTTGTGGTTTACCTTGTCACAGTTGCATTTTCTTGATTTTTCAAAGTTCATTTTGAATTTCTTTCGTTGAAATGCAAGAGTTGGAATAGTTCAGTATTGTTTTGTTGTGGTTTACCTTTTCAAAGTTACATTTTCTTGATTTTTTAAAGTTCATTTTGAATTTCTTTCATTGAAATGCAATAGTTGGAATATTTCAGTAGTGTTTTTTCTTTTTTTACATTGTAACAGTTATATTTTATTGATTTTTCAAAGTTCATTTTGAATTTCTTTAGTTGAAATTCAATATTTGTAATATTTCAGTATTTTTTGTTAATTTTTTTAATTGTAACAGTTAAATTTTGTTTTAATTAATAATTTAATTTTTTATTTCTTTCTTTGAAATGCAAGAGTTGGAATATTTCAGTAGTGTTTGGTTGTGGTTTACCTTGTCACAGTTACATTTTCTTGATTTTTCAAAGTTCATTTTGAATTTCTTTCGCTGAAATGCAAGAGTTGGAATAGTTCAGTAGTGTTTGTTTGTGGTGTAAATTGTCACAGTTAAATGATCTTTATGTGACAAAGGAAATGTTGATTGTTTGTAGGTGAAATGCAAGAGTTGGCATTAGTCAGTCGTGTGTGGTTGTGGTTTACCGTGTCACATTTTCATTTTCGTGATTTTTCAAAGTTCAGTTTGAATTTCTTTCATTGAAATGCAAGAGTTGGAATATTTCAGTAGTGTGTGGTTGTGGTTTACCTTGTCACAGTTACATTTTCTTGATTTTTCAAAGTTCATTTTGAATTTCTTTCGCTGAAATGCAAGAGTTGGAATATTTCAGTAGTGTTTGGTTGTGGTTTTCCTTGTCACAGTTGCATCTTCTTGATTTTTAAAAGGTCATTTTGAATTTATTTCGTTGAAATTCAAGAGTTGGAATATTTCGGTAGTGTTTGGTTATGTTTTACCTTGTCACAGTTACATTTTCTTGATTTTTCAAAGTTCATTTTGAATTTCTTTCATTGAAATGCAAGAGTTGGAATATTTCAGTAGTGTTTGGTTGTGGTTTAACTTGTCACAGTTATATTTTCTTGATTTTTCAAAGTTCATTTTGAATTTTATTTCGTTGAAATTCAAGATTTGTAATATTTCAGTAGTGTCTTGTTATGGTTTAACATGTCACAGTTACATTTTCCTGATTTTTTTTCAAAGTTCATTTTGAATTTCTATCGTTGAAATGCAAGAGTTGGAATATTTTAGTAGTGTTTGGTTGTGGATTACCATGTCACAGTTATATTTTCATGATTTTTCAAAGTTCATTTTGAATTTCTTTTGTTGAAATGCAAGAGTTGGAATATTTCATTCGTGTTTTGATGTGGTTTACCTTTTCACTGTTATATTTTCTGGATTTTTCAAAGTTCATTATTAATTTCTTTCGTTGACATTCAAGAGTTGGAATAGTTAAGTAATTTTTGCTTGTGAGTTAACTTGCGCACGTACATATTCTTGATTTTTCAAAGTTCATTTTGAATTTCTTTCGTTGAAATGCAAGAGTTGGAATATTTCAATAGTGTTTGGTTGTGTTTTACCTTGTCACAGTTACATTTTCTTGATTTTTCAAAGTTCATTTTGAATTTCTTTCCTTGAAATGCAAGAGTTGGAATATTTCAGTAGTGTTTGGTTGTGGTTTACCTTGTCACAGTTACATGTTCTTGATGTTACATTTTATTGATTTTTCAAAGTTCATTTTGAATTTCTTTCGTTGAAATGGAAGAGTTGGAATATTTCAGTAGTGTTTGGTTGTGGTTTACCTTGTCACAGTTACATTTTCTTGATTTTTTCAAAGTTCATTTTTAATTTCTTTCGCTGAAATGCAAGAGTTGGAATAGTTCAGTAGTGTTTGGTTGTGGTTTACCTTGTCACAGTTACTTTTTATTGATTTTTCAAAGTTCATTTTGAATTTCTTTCGTTTGAAATGCAAGAGTTGGAGTTTTTCTGTTTTGTTTGGTTGTGGATGACCTGGTCACAGTTACATTTTCTTGATTTTTCAAAGTTCATTGTGAATTTCTTTCGCTGAAATGCAAGAGTTGGAATATTTCAGTAGTGTTTGGTTGTGGTTTACCTTGTCACAGTTACATTTTCTTGATTTTTCAAAGTTCATTTTGAATTTCAGTAGTGTTTGGTTATGGTTTACCTTGTCACAGTTACATTTTCATTATTTTTCAAAGTTCATTTCTAATTTCTTTCGTTGAATTGCAAGAGTTGTAATTTTTAAGTATTTTTTTGTTTTTTTTTAAATAATAAAAGTTAAATTTTCCTTATATTTAAATTTTCATTCTTAATTTTTATCGTTTAAAATCAAGAGTTGGAATATTTCAGTAGTGTTTGGTTGTGGTTTACCTTGTCACAGTTACATTTTCTTGATTTTTCAAAGTTCGTTTTGAATTTCTTTCGTTGAAATGAAAGAGTTGGAATATTTCAGTAGTGTTTAATTGTGGTTTAGCTTTTCACAGTTAAATTTTCTTTATTTTTCAAAGTTCATTTTGAATTTCTTTCGTTGAAATTCAAGAGTTGGAATATTTCAGTAGTGTTTGGTTGTGGTTTACCTTGTCACAGTTACATTTTCTTGGTTTTTCAAAGTTCATTTTGAATTACTTTCGTTGAAATGCAAGAGTTGGGAGATTTCACTAGTGTTTGGTAGTGGTTTACCTTGTCACAGTTACATTTTCTTGATTTTTCAAAGTTCATTTTGAATTTCTTTCCTTGAAATGCAAGAGATGGAATATTTCAGTAGTGTTTGCTTGTGGTTTACACTGTCACAGTTACATTTTATTGATTTTTCAAAGTTCATTTTGAATCATTCAAGAAACGTGATTAAACACGTTTTTAAACTACATGCTATTTGCATGCCTTTCCTTGGCACCTTTCCAAACGAGCGGGGATTCCCCGCTGGTTCCTACACATTGCAAAAAGTGAGCAGTACGAAAACTACACATTTTCAACCAGACTGTTTTTTTAGACAACACACCCACAGAGACGACACACACACATAGAAACGCGACCCGCACACACACGAAACACAAACAGAGTCATAGTGAGAGATATATCCAAAAAGTTGGGTTGACCTAGGTTCACTTAGAGTGGCGCGCCACTCTAAGTGAACCTAGGTCAACCCAACTTTTTGGATATCTCTCTCACTATGACTCTGTTTGTGTGTCGTGTCTGTGCGTGTCTCGTTTCTATGTGTGTGTGTCATCTCTGTGGGTGTGTTGTCTAAAAAACCAGTCTGGTTGAAAATGTGGAGTTTTCGTACTGCTCACTTTTTGCAATGTGTAGGAACCAGCGGGGGATCCCCGCTCGTTTGGAAAGGTGCCAAGGAAAGGTATGCAAATAGCATGTAGTTTAAAATCGTCTTTAATCACGTTTCTTGAATGATTCAAAATGAACTTTGAAAAATCAAGAAAATGTAACTGTGACAAGGTAAACCACAAGCAAACACTACTGAAATATTCCAACTCTTGCATTTCAACGAAAGAAATTCAAAATGAACTTTGAAAAATCAAGAAAATGTAACTGTGACAAGGTAAACCACTACCAAACACTACTGAAAAATTCAAACTCTTACATTTCAACGAAAGAAATTCAAAATGAACTTTGAAAAATCAAGAAAATGGAACTGTGACAAGGTAAACCAAAACCAAACACTACTGAAATATTCCAAATCTAGAATTTCAATGAAAGAAATAAATATTTAACTTTGAAATATATATATAATTTAAATGTGACACGTTAAACAACAACCAAACACTAATTAAATATTCAAACTATTGCATTTCAACGAAAGTAATTCAAAATGAACTTTGAAAAATCATGAAAATGTAACTGTGACAAGGTAAACCACAACCAAACACTACTGAAATATTCCAACTCTTGCATTTCAATGAAAGAAATTCAAAATGAACTTTGAAAAATCAAGAAAATGTAACTGTGACAAGGTAAACCACAACCAAACACTACTGAAATATTACAACTCTTTCACTTCAAATAAAGAAATTCAAAATGAACATTGAAAAATCAAGAAGATGTAACTGTGACAAGGTAAACCACAACCAAACACTGAATTTGAAAAATCGAGAAAATGCAACTGTGACAAGGTAAACCATAACCAGACACTACTGAAATATTTAAACTCTTGCATTTCAGCGAAAGAAATTCAAAATGAACTTTGAAACAACTCTTGCATTTCAACGAAAGAAATTCAAAATGAACTTTTAAAAATCAAGAAAATGTAACTGTGACAAGGTAAACCAAAACCAAACACTACTGAAATATTCCAACTCTTGCATTTCAACGAAAGAAATTCAAAATTAACTTTGAAAAAATCAAGAAAATGTAACTGTGACAAGGTAAACCAAAAACAAACACTACTGAAATATTCCAACTCGTCCATTTCAACGAAAGAAATTCAAAATGAACTTTGAAAAATCAAGAAAATGTAACATCAAGAAATTTTAACTGTGACAATTTAAACCACAACCAAACACTACTGAAATATTCCAACTCTCTCATTTCAACGAAAGAAAATCAAAAATAAATATTAAAAAAAAAGAAAATTTAACTGTGAAATGGTAATACAAAACCAAAAAATAATAAAATATTCAATCTCATGCATATCGAAGAAAGAAATTCAAAATGAACTTTGAAAAATAAAGAATATGTAATTGCGCAAGGTAAAACACAACCAAACAATACTGAAATATTCCAACTCTTGCATTTCAAGAAAAGAAATTCAAAATGAACTTTGAAAAATAAATAAAATGTAACTTTGACAATTTAAACCACAACCAAACAAGAATGAAATATACAAAATCCTTCATTTCAACGAAAGAATTTCAAAATGAACTTTGAAAAATCAAGAAAATGTAGCTGTGACAAGGTAAACCGCAACCAAACACTACTGAAATATTCCAACTCTTGCATTTCAACGAAAGAAAATCAAAATGAACTTTGAAAAAATCAAGAAAATGTAACTGTGACAAGGTAAACCACAACCAAACACTACTGAAATATTCCAACTCTTGCAATTCAACGAAAGAAATACAAAAAGAAAAATGAAAAATCAAGAAAATAGAACTGTGACCAGGTAAACAACAACCACCCACTACTGAAATATTCCAACTCTTGCATTTCAACGAAAGAAATTCAAAATGAACTTTGAAAAATCAAGAAAATGTAACTGTGACAAGGTAAACCACACCCAAACACTACTGAAATATTCCAACTCTTGCATTTCAACGAAAGAAATTCAAAATGAACATTGAAAAATCAAGAAAATGCAACTGTGACAAGGTAAACCACAACCAAACACTACTGAAATATTCCAACTCTTGCATTTCAGCGAAAGAAATTCAAAATGAACTTTGAAAAATCAAGAAAATGTAACTGTGACAAGGTAAACCACAACCAAACACTACTGAAATATTCCAACTCTTGCATTTCAAAGAAAGAAATTCAAAATGAACTTTGAAAAATCAAGAAAATCTAACTGTGAAAAGGTAAAACACAACCAAACACTACTTAAATATTCCAACTCTTGCATTTAAACTAAATAAATTAAAAATGAAATTTGAAAAATCAAGAAAATTTAACTGTGACAAGTTAAACCACAACCAAACACTACTTAAATATTCCAACTCTTGCATTTCAACGAAAGAAATTCAAAATGAACTTTGAAAAATCAAGAAAATGTAACTGTGACAAGGTAAACCACAACCAAACACTACTGAAGTATTCCAACTCTTGCATTTCAGCGAAAGAAATTCAAAATGAACTTTGAAAAATCAAGAAAATGAAACTGTGACAAGGTAAACCACAACCAAACACTACTGAACTATTCCCACTCTTGCATTTTAGCGAAAGAAATTCAAAATGAACTTTGAAAAATCAAGAAAATGTAACTGTGACAAGGTAAACCACAACCAAACACTACTTAAATATTCCAACTCTTGCATTTCAATGAAAGAAATTCAAAATGAACTTTGAAAAATCAAGAAAATGTAACTGTGACATGGTAAACCACAACCAAACACTACTGAAATATTCCAACTCTTGCATTTCAACGAAACAAATTCAAAAAGAACATTTAAAAAACAACAAAAAGGAACTCATACAATGTACACAACAACCAAACACTACTGAACTATTCCAACTCTTGCATTTCAGCGAAAGAAATTCAAAATGAACTTTGAAAAATCAAGAAAATGTAACTGTGACAAGGTAAACCACAACCAAACACTACTGAAATATTCCAACTCTTGCATTTCAACGAAAGAAATTCAAAATGAACTTTGAAAAATCAAGAAAATGTAAGTGTAACAAGGTAAACCACAAACAAACACTACTGAAATATTCCAACTCTTGCATTTCAGCGAAAGAAATTCAAAATGAACTTTGAAAAATCAAGAAAATGTAACTGTGACAAGGTAAACCACAACCAAACACTTCTGAAATATTCCAACTCTTGCATTTCATCGAAAGAAATTCAAAATGAACTTTGCAAAATCATGAAAATGTAACTGTGACAAGGTAAAACTGAGTCTCTCAATCCTTGTAAATCTCTTTTAAAAGATACAAAAAATAATCATTTAAGACCAAAAATTTCTATTTTAATGACCACCAAGTCAGCAAAAACCTCAACAGACACCGGCACATGAGATTCTCACTACCCATAAAGCTGTTTTAATACATATATACAATACTAATTTAACAAACGCTATTTTTATTTTTTTAGAATAAATTAAAGAAAAACCACACGTACTTCGGAAACTGAGTCTATAACCGACCTAACCTATATTTTAAAATACACAAAAACTACATAGTTCACACCCAAAGTTCGACTTAAATAACCATAAAGTAAAGAAAAACCACACGGACTCGTGAAATTGAGTCTCTCCATAACAGGCCTGGACTTTTAAATGATAAAAAATATTAAAATTACAAAAACTAATAAAGTTTTTAATGACAAACAAGTAAAGTAAAACCACACGGAATCCGTTAACTGAGTCTCTCAATCCCCGTATAGCTCTTTTAAAAGATAAAAAAACTACTTATTTAACACAAAAATTTCTTTTTTAATGACCATCAAGTAAAGAAAAACCACACGGAATACGGCAACTGAGTCTCTCAATCCCCGTAAAGCTCTTTTAAAAGATACAAAAAATACTTATTTAACACAAAAATTTCGTTTTTAATGACCACCAAGTAAAGTAAAACCACACGGAATTAGACAACTGAGTCTCTCAAACCCTGTACAGCTCTTTTAAAAGATACAAAAACTACTTATTCAACACAAAAATTTCGTTTTTAATGACCAACAAGTAAAGAAAAACCACACGGATTTAGGCAACTGAGTCTCTCAAGCCCCGTAAAGCTCTTTTAAAAGATACGAAAACTACTTATTTAACAAACAATTTTCTTTTTTAATGACCACCAAGTAAAGAAAAACCACATGGAATCCGGCAACTGAGTCTCTCAATCCCCGTAAATCTATTTTAAAATATAAAAAAACTTTTTATTTAACACAAAAATTTCTTTTTTAATGACAACCAATTAAATAAAAACTACTAGGAATTCGGCAACTGAGTCTCTCAAACCACTTAAAGCTCTTTTAAAAGATACAAAAACTACTTATTTAACACAAAAATTTTGTTTATAATGACCATCAAGTAAAGAAAAACCACACGGAATCAGGCAACTGAGTCTCTCAAACTCCTTAAAGCTCTTTTAAAAGATACAAAAACTACTTGTTTAAAACAAAAAATTCGTTTTTAATGACCATCAAGTAAAGAAAAATCACACGGAATTAGGAAAATGAGTCTCTCAAACACTCTAAAGATCTATAAAAATAGAATCCCCCAGACAAAAAAGGACAGAAAAACCACAGTTAATGATGCAACTGATACTCTAAATCACCTTATAGCTATTTTAAAAGATACAAAAACTACTTATTTAACACAAAAATTTCGTTTTTAATGACCATCAAGTAAAGAAAAATCACACGGAATTAGGCAACTGAGTCTCTCAAACCCTGTAAAGCTCTTTTAATAGATACAAATACTACTTATTTAACACCAAAATTTCGTTTTTAATGACCATCAAGTAAAGAAAAAACACACGGACTTAGGCAACTGAGTCTCTCAATCCCAGTAAAACTCTTTTAAAAGATATAAAAACTACTTATTTAACACAAAAAATTCTTTTTTAATGAACACCAAGTAAAGGAAAACCACACGGAATTAGGCAACTGAGTCTCTCAAACCCCTTAAAGCTCTTTTAAAAGATAGAAAAACTACTTATTTTAAAACAAAATAAAATCAAGCAAATAACAGGGGAATTCCTATAAACGCAAGCAAATAAATGAGTTATTTTTACGTCACAATGTTTCAACTTAAAATCATTCTAATTATAGCATCCCAATTCTCATACTTTAATTACCTGTTACGCTTTCTTAACCATCGGAATTTTAACATCACACGGAATTAGGCAACTGAGTCTCTAAAACACCTTAAAACTATTTTAAAAGATATAAAAACTACTTATTTTAACACAAAATACAAGCAAGCAAATACCATGGGAATTCCTATACACGCAAGCAAATAATTGAGTTATTTTTACGTCACAATGTTTCAACTTAAAATCATTCTAATTATAGCATCCCATTTCTCATACTTTAATTACCTGTTACGCTTTCTTAACCATCGGAAGTTTAACCAACGTAAATTAAGTTATAGACAATACTGGTTTAATCTCTTGGCAAAGAGTGTAATGACCGAGTGTAATGACCTGTTTACCTACCAGAAAAATCTGTTTGGTACGGGGGCGTCGGCAAAATGGTACCTTGGTATATACTGTCATTTGAAATGGAACACCCTTCCCGATTCGGTTCGAGAATGCCACTCGTTTGGCACCTTCAAAAGACTAGTAAAAAAATATTTGTTTTCATGTGATTAATTTTCTTTACTTTTGCCTGCTGCCAATAGTTTTTTTTCATTTAATTTTTTTTTTTTTAATAGATGTTGTGCTTCACTGTAGTTTGATAAAGCTTATTAAGTGAAATCTCTCTTTTTTTTATTTTTTTTTAAGTTTTATTAAGCAAATTCTTTACATGTTAAAAGTTCAAATGCTTATGTTTATGTGTTTAAATATTAATGTTATGTTTGTATTGTTTAAATCTTAAGCGTTTAAATGTTTAATGTTTATTTGATCTTTTCATAATCCCCCTCCTACAGGCCATGGAACCTTTGTGGGGATTTGTAGATTGTTATGTAATTATTTTATTGATATATGGAAAATAAATCTATCTATCTATCTATCTATTTAGTACTTAATGAACAAAAATACTATTCATCGGAAATGTTTTAAGTATATTCGCTTTTGTCCAAAATTTAAATTGCCATCCAACATTTTAATTCTTAAGCAGAAAAACTGAAAATATAGGACTGTGCGAATCAATTTACAATTATTGATACATACATTTTAACAGCAATTAACCATGAGTTTAAGGGAGTAGCACCCAACATTATTTCTTGGTTAGGCATGGGTATGATTTGGAAAACAATCAGAAATTAAATGTTAAAAAACCGATTTTTTCAACTTAAAGTAAGGAACAGCTTTAAAACCTATTTGAACGGAAATTTTTCTTTACATCAAGGGGGATGTTCTCCTCCTTAGCTCCTTGCTCTTTACTCTGAAGTTTGACTATTTTTCTAAATTTTTTAAGAACTATTACTGAAACACAAGGGCCATTGAATTGGAATAACAAGGTTTTTCAAAGCACTAATATCTTTAGCTTAATGAGCTATTATCGGGGACGGGCAGTCCTCCTTCTATAAAGAATAATTTTAGTTCATTTCAAGTTTTAAAGCTGCTCCTTACTTTTGGTCGAAAGTGATTTTTATTCGTTTAATTACATTTCATGAAACGGTACAGTTTTATCAACACGGTACTTTTGCTAACGCGGAAAAACGGTCAATATTTCAATGACATCTCTTTTGTTTTTGATGGGTAGCAAAGATTAGAGACAAATATTTTTTTAAAGCTAATGAAAAAGTATGTCAAGTAAAGTTAAGATAAATAAAAATGAAAATGTAAAGTAATTAAAAAAAAAACGCAAAACAATAGCTTACTTATGAAAAATAAGATAGCATAAAGTTTTATTGAGCAATGCCGAAGGATTGGACGGAAATTACTGAAGAATATCAATATTTTTGAACTTGGTTATCAAACACCGATACATTTAATGACTCGGCAATTTAAAAAAGTAAACCATTTTGAAAGTGTTTTCTTAAAGTAAAACATTTGAACTAGGCTTAAGAAAATCATATAAAAATTTTTAGTGCTTGGCGTTAAAGAGAAAGAGTATAGGTGTTGAATGTGAGAGAGCAATATTGATATTTTAGTTTAGTTTTGAACGACAAAAACCAATATATTTGACGGCTTTAAGCTTCATAAATATAAAAATTAAAGATTTTTCAAAGTGAACAACTAAATCAATACAATTATTCCTGATAAAACAAAAACACATATCAGTTCTAGGGGAAAACAAGAAATTAAACATTTCTTGTGATAGTCGCTTCAAGATATCAAGTCATCCATAGGCTACTCATGCCTTCCAAATCTTATGGCGTCCTTTTATTGAAATTGCCCCCTTTTTAAGTTGTTTTCCTTCTTTTTTGTATAATGAATGAAAAAAAAATTCCAAAAAAGAAGTTTTTCGAAGAAAAGTAAAGGCCATATTAAACTTCAGATCAGCAGAAATAAAAACCTTTGAAAATTCAAAATCAAAACGACCCGAAATTACTATTGATGAATAAATGAAACCCGAAACGACGAAAAATTAAATAAACCATAATAAAAAACAAACATACAACAGGTAGCCTACTAACATAAATACATAAATAAATATTAAAACGAGTAAAACTTAAATCGAATAAGCTAATGAACCATAAAACGAACATATCATCTTTTACTATTAAAGAATAAATAAAATACAAAACGAACAGAAGTTAAATAAAAAACAATTTATAAAACAAACGATTGATGAAACACTTTGGTTTTGTTTCTCTGCTATCGATTACCTATCGGTAGGATATATTAGGTATCAGCTCACACAATTCGTCAATTATCGCTAGAGGGGTACAGTATTATCCTCACAAACTTCTCCTACAGCACCCTAGTTCAACCATGTCTCTGTCCCGGTCAATGACCGTCCTCTAACAACCTTTTTTTACTTTGTACTACCACTGACAGAAAAAAATATAAGGCCAGGCACTTTTGAGAATCTGTGACCTCTATCAAGGCCAGGTACTTTTGAAGGCCAACGAGGTCTATGAGGGTCAAGTACTTTTGAGAGCCGATGAACTCTATGAAGGCCAGGTACTTTTGAGAGCCGATGAACTGTATCAGGGCAAGGCGTTCTTGAGAATCTATGAAGCATATCAAGCCCAGACCACAATAGATTTGAGGTTTTCTGATTTCTGAACAAACACATTCAATGCGATTTAACTTTTCTTGATGCTATTGTGAAACAGATTGCGTAATACAAAGTTCGAAGTTCGATGAAAAGAAATCCTAGTAGTAAGGAGGCTATGGATTTGACAACGCCCATAGTGCGTATACTATTGGAACTACTACAAAAATTTGTATACATTTTAGCAAATGATACGACGGTCCTTAGTCATCGATGGCTTAAAAACTAATTGCCTGAACCACCAAGGACCCCAACTTTCAAGGGCCCCAATAATCCCCCCCCCCCAATTTTTAAAGCCCCTCCCCCTATTTTTTGTAATTTTTTAAGTTTAACATTTTTTTTAACTTTTTTTTAACTTTCATTTTTATTTTCTTATATTTTTTTAAGATGGAAATTTTTGCCCACTTTTTTTTAACATGTCTTAAAATGACATGAAATATGCTTAAAACAAAACAAGTTCACATTTAATATTTTCGAAATACAAAATAAGAATGATATAAATATGTTAGTCGTGATTATTACTATTAGAAAGATAATATTTGTAGTAAAATTGTTCTTTTTTTGGACTGAATTTTTTCTTGGTCTTAGAAATTATTCAAATTTATTTATTTTTATTTTTGCGGCTGTGCCAGTGGTACTCTATGGCTGGTCATCGACAGCAACGAGAATAGAATTTTAATATCATTGAAATAAAGGAAAAAAAAACTAAGAAAAAATTAAAAAAAATATCATTACAAATATGGTTTTTCTAATAGAAAAAACCACGAGTATCATATGTATACCATTTCATTCTGTATTTTAAAAATTTCACAAGTGGATTTCTTTGGGACTTAGAATTTTTGAACTGGTGAACATGCTTTTTGGATTTTTTTTTATGCGGCCGACTCGTAGTACTCTATGCCTGATCATCGACGCTACCTTATCTATTGTATGTATTCGATCAGTATCTTTTGTATATGGAAAGGATAAACACTTCCATCATATCTTTTTAAAAAGTGAAGATGAAATATTCAAAGAAACTTTGGGCACATGATAAGCCTGTAGTTGCAGTTGAATGCTGACAAAGACAAATATTTGAACTATGAAACAAGTACTAGTGGTAACACTATTGGAAATGTGTGCGTACGTTCTCATGACAGCGAGAAATTAGATTTCTGTGGACTACCGAAGCAATTCAACAATGCTTCTGGTGTAGGATATTCAAGAGTGAGATATCCAGAGATGATACCGCTCAAAGAGAATGCAAACATAAAACTGATAGTTGAAGATAAGAGCCAACTTATTGCTTATTGTTCTGGTGACAGGTCACCTATTTATAAATTATAAACCTATTTATAATCATAACACATATAAATCAGCATTCAACCGCAATCACATCGCAACAACGTATTTGTATTCAACAGAAGCTAAAAAGATGACAGGCGTACTCTTCTAGCAGCATTATAAACCATATCTTGTCTACGTGCCAGAACTGTTACCTGTGTAAAAATGATATGATAATAGACACTGAAATCGCAGGCCAAATAAAGAAGGCATTGGCAGACAATATCTCTAATGAATGTAAAGATGAATTGACGGAAAGTAAAGCTCCTGTGAACATTATAACTACCATTGATCATATACCAACGCATATAGTAAATGACGCCACTAATGCCAAAGAAATGACACACATTGAACCTGTTGCCGATACCAGAGTAAAAATTGTGAATGACTCAAAATGTATTAATGATTATTCTACTGGTTATGAACTAAGAGAAGAGAATACCTACACTATCAAGAGAGAATGTGATGAACTATTTTATGGAACAGATTAAAAATTTTCAAAGTCATTTAATAATATTAATAATGTATAATGATATATGTAACATACTTTTATCTTAATATTCTACTTGTCGTTATTTCAATAAAAATATTTTATGTATTACTTTGTTGTTTCCATTATTTTTAGGGTACGCTACCAAATCGAACGTTTAGAAAGTTTATTAAAAAGTTGGTGATGCAAGAAAAGGGAATTTTCAGAGGCAGAGATACAATTACTAGCAAGCTCAAAGGGGATATATTAGAAACTGAGATAGGTTAACAGAGCTTTTACCAAAGTCTGAGAGAGATAAGATGGATTTTTTTTGCCCAAAATACCCAAAGACAAGCAAACATCCACTCTATTTAGTGTGTGTGTGCGTGTGAGTGTGTGTGTTAGTATGTTTCAAATGCTAGAAGACGCTTACACTGATAATGACTGGTGTCGTAGGGGTAGAAAAACGTGATTATTGCTTATCGTTAAGAAACATTAAACCCAAGAATGCTTGGTGTTCCAGGGAAAAAAATCATATTCTCTAACATTCTTAAAAAGTAACAAGTGAGAACAGGCTGTGTCTTATCGCTATGAAATATTAAAGCCCAGAAAGGCAGTGTAATCCAAGAAAAATCATAAGGTACTTATCTACATGACAAAGCGAACCCTAGAATTCCAGACAAAGTCATAGAATTCAAGACCATACCTTCAAAATTGTGATCAAAGTGTAGAAATGATGGTCAACTTCTATGCAATCATTAGCAAAACATTGAAAGCCTGACAGTTTGATAAAAAAAAAATACAGAGGAAACTATAGAAATCACGGGTAACCCTAGAAATCAAGACCACCGCGGAAATCAATGGCAAAGTGTAGAAATCGCGGTCAACCTTTAAAATCATTACCAAGAGGAGGAAAGCCCGAGAAGTTGTTTAAATACTCTCTGGCGTGAATTGCATTGGAGTAACATGTTCTAGCAATGAAATATTGAGCCCCCGCTGTGCAAGTGAAAAAAAACAAGAAAAAAACAAAAGGTTGTTTAATGGAATTCTATAGCTTATTTTCGGAATGAAAAATTTTGAAAATGTCCTAGGGGGTGAGGGTTGGTGTCATGTGGGGGGCTGGTGCCGGTGTTAAAATAGTATGGCAGCGACATTGCACTCTGTTCCATAAGTATACTTTTTAATGGTTTGGGTATCTACTCTTCTCGCAAGATGATCTTCCAAGCTCTCCCATTAGGTGTCATTGCTTAAGATGTGCACCTCCGTTAATACGCAGCACTCGCGTGTGTGCCGTGCTCGGGGGGATTCCCCCACAGGGTCCTTTTAGTCTAGCTTGTGATATACACTGGCCTCATTCATGTTAGACCTGGTCACGGAAATCCAAGGGATCTTCCTGAAAAACAATGTACCAAAAATTGGTTAGGGATCCTGTCAATATAGAAGAAATAATAGAACGCTTGGAATTCCGGATGGTGTTCTAGGGGTGGGAATCTTGCTAGCTAAAAACAGGGATGGTGTGATGTTAGAGGCAGGCATGTCCTAGAAATTGTAAGATAATTTCCCTATTATTACTACTTTTTAAGTCATCTCGAGCGAGAGCATTTTCTTAGCCTCCTTTATCGCTTAGTCGAAGTCCGGATTCTGTCCCCTTGGAACGAGTCGACACTGACAAAATCCCCTGCATCGCACGGGGTGGGTAGGAACAAGAATTTTCCCCTTTGCAAGTTTTGATATTTTTGCTGAAAAAAAGTATCCCTGTTGTTGTATCAGGGCTGAGACAAACCGTTCGAGGGACAGGACAGTTCCTTAGAGGTGGCCAGTGACCGGGGCCGGCACCTGCAGCGGACGGAGGCGGGCTAACAATAAATATACACTTGAAAAATAGTGCTTTGTGTAACGAAAAAAAAAATATATGAATAAAAATGCAGTATTGAGCTGGTGACCGAAAAATGTTCCTCTTCCCCTCACAGAGGACCCTCTCCACCGGGGTCCTCTCCCCTCATCTTTCCTTAAATTACGTATGCTATTGCTTATATTTCACCCCATTTTAAGTCCTGTCCTGTTTTTCCCACTTGTCCAGTCTTGTCTAAGAAAAGGACGCTGTATTTCGTTAAAGGTTCTCAGAAATACCTCAATAGTGCCTAAAAATTTATCTTTTTCCACGATTTATGGTGACAATCCTCAATTGAACTAATTTCTAGTTGAAAATACTCTTTCCTTCCTCTATAATATAAATTTCGGTGCCCCAAAAGTGAAATTCCTTAAAAATGTATGTAAATTTGTTTATTGATAAAACTTACATACACAAAACAGTGTGTCCTTTAGATTTTTTCTTCTACGTATAGGTAATCATCAGAAACGATAAGTGGTAACAGCTCGTTAGGATTCAACTTGTATTCATCTTGACATGCAAAGTCGGGGTCACATTTTCTACAATATAGTGTACGTTCATTTTTATTAAATCTCTTTGTAAAGTCAATAATACTACTCTGATTTATATTATAAAATCCACGTGGTTCAATTTGCTTATGTAAAACAATGTCACATACTAAATTCTCATATGAAGAATCACTTGCTGTAATAGGCAAATAAAAGTCTTTAGGTTTATAGTCAAAGTAACCAGTATCTTAACAGCGATGTCGTTAAAAACCAGAGTCTTTTATAACTCCAGCAATTGAAGCGTAGACCAGGTTCTTCTTCCCAAAATAGTTTAAAGCCTAGACGATACCAGTCTCTTAAAAATAAACTGAACTCATGTTTAGGGTTTTTCGCAATCAGACCAGAATAAGTATTTTCCATTGATTGCATTTATCATAGTGACAATTTGACCTAAAGAATCTTCTATTATGAGAGTCAGAAATCTCTTCAATACAGGAATTACAGTCTTTAATTTGCACTGCATATCCTCTATATAATTTACACGGATTGCATAATTTACACTTTTCATTATAGTGATCAGCAGAAGTAAAATTCTCACAGGATGACCAATTGCCCAAAGTATACAAGCATAATGGGCTTGTGTGAAACAAATTTTGATATTGACACTCTCACTTCCAGAAGGAAACTGATTTTAGATCGATAAAATAGTTTCTAGCACATGGGAACGCCACGTCTAGACATGGGGGAATTCGCTTAGAAACAATGCGGAAATTTGCCTAGAAACAATGCATGCTTGGAAAAGGGGTGTGTACCGTGACGTCACATGCGTTAGAAATCCAATACTATTTTTACTATGGCTTCAATGACGTCAGAGGGCTGCGCTTGAAATCTGGGGAGGGCAGGCGCTTGAAATCTTGCCTAGAAACAGGGGTGAGAGGCTAGGAGCTCCCCGTATTATTAACACTTGTGTATTATCCCGAACATGCTCCAGGTAATTGAAACATCTGAGAATCTTGTCTGGGCTGTCACAGAAACCAATGAGGGTGTGTTATCACGTCAGAGGGCTTACCCTAGAAATCTTATGGAAAAAGGGAGAGCTTGTCCTTGAAATCCTATGGAAAAAGGGAGGGCATGTCCTTGAAGTGCCTGTGGGGATACTACTTGCACTTTGAGATTTCAATTTTCTTGTTCTTTTTTTGGAGGGGGAAATGATTTTAATATTTTGTATTATGTGGAGTCTAAGCACAGTTAAGTAGCACATTAAATCAAAAGACACTATGTGTTGCCGTATTATTAAAATGACATATCTGAAGTATCATGGGAATTCGTAGGGGTATGTTGGGGGAATGAATGTTGACCCCTGACTTCGGGGAGAGGGTAGAGGTCTGTATGCTGAATTCTATGGCGTAATTTTCATGAAAATCAATCGCACTTTTTGGGCCGCTTTGATGAGCCTTAAAAATTGACCTTGAGATGCCACCAGCTGCCCTTTTATTTCAGAGAGGTTTGAAGCGCAAATGGAAATTACATGCATACGGTTAAATACACAAATTTGCTTTGGTGACTCATCAGGTGTTGAGTTGTCCCTTTTTAAAACCTCCCTTACTCTCACATTTGGCAATTTAATTCGTTTTTCAAATCAGCATCTTCCAACCGCATTTGGTTAACAAGAAATTTAAGGGTTTTTGTTTTTCTGCAAAATTCCACTGTCCTGTAAAATCTATACTGTGCAAAATAACGTCTTTTCAGATAGGGCATCTGAAATAAGGAGGAGCGAAATCGGTTTTCACAAGATCAAGACTGTCCTCCCCGAAAAAAACGCTTTCTTTTAAAAACTAAAACCTGAAAGTTCTCTTTTTGACAGCTTAGACTCTCTATCTCTCTTCTTTCTTTTTTTTATTTCTTCTTCTTCGAAGAGTAGTCATATCAAACCAATAATAATAGACCAAAAAATATAACAATAAAAATATTGTGATGATTTAAATTCCATTTATTTGTTCCACAAACACCAAGATATGAAAAGTTTAATTCAACACCGATATATTTCCTTAAGGAAACCTATGGATGGTTAGAATTAATTGTTCAATACAGAGATCAAGAGGTATTCGCAAACGCAAGAGTTTCCATTCAAATATCATTAGCGATTGCAATGTCGGTGGCCAGTAATGAACAACTCATAAAATGTACCTGAGAGCTAATCCTCTGGCATACGAAGGACGCGGTCAAAGTAGGTCAATCTCCTAAATTTCTAAAGGTTAGTAATTAGTGTTTGACCAGTTTGTCGGAAAACTCCCATGTTCATGACCTCTTACTGCAACGATATGTTTGGTATTCTTCTAAGGCACATGTTTTCAAAAGTAAAGACTCGTTTCTCCAGATGGGCATTTAGTTTCCAGTATTCACTTGCATAGAGGAGAGTGGACATCATATTGCTATTCATGAGGTGGAGCTCCAAGAGCATAGAGTATTTCCTACTGCACCAGATTTGTTTCATTTTTATCAAAAGCCGAGGTAGCTTTTCCAGTCTTCCTCTTTATTTTGTTGGGATATTTAACCATTGTAATCAATCCAAATCCTGAGGTACTTCAATTCACTGACTTATTCAATTGCTCTATCTTTGCATTTTAGTGTCAGTGGAGAGTCAGATGTATCCATGCTCTTGGTCTTACTGATATTCTCTGTATACCTCACTTTTTTGGCCTTTTCAAACAGTTCGTGGTAACGAACTGTAAGTAAGGAGTGGCCCGGCTCAATAGTATCCGAAACTCTAAAAAACGGAATCTTGATATCAATACATACATCAAAAGAATTATATTTTTATGTTGATTTCAAATATATAAGGTTTATCAAGTTTAGTCCTATCCATCAAAATTTATGAGCCTGAGGAAATTTGCCTTTTTCCAAAATAAGAGGGAAACAGTAGGAATGGGTTATTGACTCCGGAAGTGAGTGACGTCACATTCAGATAATCTATTCATGTTTCTGTTCTTTTTGATGGTTATTTGATGTTTTTTTCATGGTTTGATGTTGTTTCTGTTCTGTTTGTTGATGGTTGTTTGATGATTATGAATATTGGTCAATTTGTTTGTTGTTTTCTTGGATGTAGACATAAGTCCAACAACAATTTTGGATGTAGACATAAGTCCAACAACAATTTCTGGATGTAGACATAAGTTCAACAACAACTTGGATGTAGATATAAGTTCAACAACAACTTGGATGCAGACATAAGTTCAACAGCAACTTGGATGTAGACATAAGTTCAACAAAAAATTGGATAAAGACATAAGTTCAACAACAACTTGGATGGAGACATAAATTCAACAACAACCTGGATGTAGACAGAAGTTCTTATGTTTCTAAGCCCAATGGATACAGACAGAAGTGACTAGATTTCTGGGAAATTGATTTGCATAATCTGACGGGGAATTCTAATGTAACAAGAGGGGAATTAAGAAACAATATTGCTTTTCTGGTCTTTAGGTTGAGGGATAAATTCTAATATTCTTTCGAAGCCTTAATAGTGTAACTAGGAACACCATAGATATTTTCAGAAATTCAAACGAGATCAAGACAGATTGAATATATTTTACGCGGGGAGTGGTTTCCTGGGAATTTCAAATGTGACAGCGCAGGAATGCCGAAACAAAGGAACACGCAAAATTACTTTTAGGGGATTATTTGGGCGAAAACAAATTAATTAACATTTTGGGGATTTTTTTGGGGGTGAAACAGTTTGAGACATTTTAGATGATGATTTGGAGTTAAACTCTGGGGTCGTTATAATACACAAGTTCCATTTGAACAGTGTTGTATAGTACCCTACCCCGACCCCCAAGCCTCCCCCCCCCTTTCACCCAACTTTTTTACCCCCCCCCCCCATTTTTTACACTTTTGTTTTGCACGCTTGAGACACAGAAGGGCCCGCAAGGACATCCTATTTTTTAATACTTTTTTTTGCGCACTTGAGACACAGAAGGGCCCCCCTCCCCCCACAACTTTTGGACCTCTTCCCCATTAGTGTTTTGTCGGGGTTTACCTTGTTACTGTTACATTCTGAAGATGTTTCAAAGTTCATTTTAGATTTTTTTTTCTTTGAAATGCAAGAAATGGAATATTTCAGTAGGGTTATGTTGTGGTTTACCATGTCCCTGTTACATTCTCTTGATGTTTCAAAGTTCATTTTGGATTTTTTTCGTTGAAATGTAAGATTTGGAATATTTCAGTAGTGTTTGTCGTGGTTTACCTTGTCACTGTTACATTCTCTTGATGTTTCAAAGTTCATTTTGGATTTTTTCGTTGAAATGTAAGAATTGGCATATTTCACTACTGTTTTCTCGTGGTTTACCTTGTCACTGTTACATTCTCTTGATGTTTCAAAGTTCATCTTTGATTTTTATTTTCGTTGAAATGTAAGAGTTGGAATATTTCAGTAGTGTTTTGTCATGGTTTACGTTGTCACTGTTATATTCTCTTGATGTTTCAAAGTTCATTTTGGATTTTTTCCATTGAAATGTAAGAGTTGGAATATTTCAGTAGTGTTCTTTCGGGGTTTACCTTGTCTCTGTTACATTCTCTTGATGTCTTAAAATTCATTTTGGATTTTTTCGTTGAAGAGTAAGAGTTGGAATATTTCAGTATTGTTTTGTCGTGATTTACCTTGTCACTGTTACATTCTCTTGATGTTTCAAAGTTCATTTTGGATTTTTTCGTTGAAATATAAGAGTAGGAATATTTCAGTAGTGTTTTGTCACTGTTTACTTTGTCACTGTTACATTCTCTTGATGTTTCAAAGTTTATTTTAGATTTTTTTTTTGTTGAAATGTAAGATTTTGCTTATTTCAGTAGTGTTTTATCGTGGTTTACCTTGTCACTGTTACATTCTGAAGATGTTTCAAAGAAGATGGAGATGGTTCATTTTAGATTTTTTTTTCGTTGAAATGTAAGAGTTGGAATATTTCAGTAGTGTTATGTCAAGGTTTACCTTGTCACTGTTAAATTCTAAAGATGTTTCAAAATTCATTTTGGATTAAATTTTTTGAAATGTAAGAATTGGAACATTTCAGTATTATTTTGTCGTGCTTTACCTTGACACTGTTACATTCTCTTGATGTTTCAAAGTTCATTTTGGATTTTTCTTCGTTGAAATGTAAGAGTTGGAATATTTCAGTATTGTTTTGTCATGATTTACTTTGTCACTGTTACATTCTTTTGATGTTTCAAAGTTCATTTTGGATTTTTTCCATTGAAATGTATGAGTTGGAATATTTCAGTAGTGTTTTGTCATGGTTTACCTTGACACTGTTACATTCTCTTGATGTTTCAAAGTTCATTTTGGATTTCATTCGTTGAAATGTAAGAGTTGGAATATTTCAGTAGTGTTTTGTCGTGGTTTATCTTGTCACTGTTACATTCTCTTGATGTTTCAATGTTCATTTTGGATTTTTTTCGTTGAAATGTAAAAGTTGGATCATTTCAGCAGTGTTTTGTCGTGGTTTACCATGTCACTGTTACATTCTGAAGATTTTTCAGGGTTCATTTTGGATTTTTTTTTCGTTGAAATGCAAGAGTTGGAATATTTCAGTAGTGTTTTGTCGTCGTCTACCGTGTTAATGTTACATTCGCTTGATGTTTCGAAGTTCATTTTGGATTAAATTCGTTGAAATGCTAGAGTTGGTATATTTCAGTAGTGTTTTGTCATGGTTTACCTTGTCACTGTTACATTCTCTTGATGTTACAAAGTTCATTTTGGATATTTTTTCCTTGAAATGTAAGACTTGGAATATTTCAGTATTGTTTTGTCGTGGTTACCTTGTCACTGTTACATTCCTTTGATGTTTCAAAGTTCATTTTGGATTTCTTTCCTTGAAATGTAAGAGTTCGAATATTTCAGTAGTATTTGTCATGGTTTACCTTGACAATGTTACATTTTCTTGATGTTTCAAAGTTCATTTTTGATTTAATTCGTTGAAATGTAAGAGTTTGCATATTTCAGTACTGGTTTCTCGTGGTTTACCTTGTCACTGTTACATTCTCTTGATGCTTCAAAGTTCCCTCTGGATTGTTTTGTTGAAATGTAAGAGTTGGATTATTTCAGTAGTGTTTCGTCGTGGTTTACCTTGTCACTGTTACCTTCTCTTGATGTTCCAAAGTTAATTTTGGATTTTTTTGTTGAAATGTAAGAGTTGGAATATTTCAGTAGTGTTTTGTCGTGCTTTACCTTGTCACTGTTAAATTCACTTGATGTTTCAAAGTTCATTTTGGATTTTCTTTGTTGAAATGCAAGAGTTTGTATATTTCAGTAGTGTTTTGTTGTGGTTTACCTTGTCACTGTTACATTCTCTTGATGTTTCACAGTTTGTTTTAGATTTTTTTTTGTTGAAATGTAAGAGTTGGAATAGTTCAGTAGTGTTTTGTCATGGTTTACCATGTCACTGTTACATTCTCCTGATGTTTCAAAGTTCATTTTGGATTTTTTTTTGTTGAAATGTAAGAAACCAAATATTTCAGTAGTGTTTGTCATGGTTTACATTGTCACTATTACATTCTCTTGATGTTTCAAAGTTCATTTCAGATTTTTTTTTTAGTTGAAATGTAAGAGTTGGAATATTTCAGTAGCGTTTTTTCGTGGTTTACCTTGTCACTGTTACATTCTCTTGATGTTTCAAAGTTAATTTTGGATTATATTCGTTGAAATGTAAGATTTGGTATATTTCAGTAGCGTTTTTTCGTGCTTTACATTGTCACTGTTATATTCTCTTAAAGTTTCAAAGTTCATTTCGGATATTTTTTTCCTTGAAATGTAAGAGTTGGAATATTTCAGTAGTGTTTTGTCGTGGTTCACCTTGCCACTGTTACATTCTCTTGATGTTTCAAAGTTCATTTTGGATTTTTTTTCGTTGTCACTGTTACATTCTGTAATGTAAGAGTTGGTATATGTCAGTAGTGTTTTGTCGTGCTTTATCTTGTCACTGTTACATTCTCTTGAAGTTTCAAAGTTTATTTTGGATATTTTTCTCCTTGAAATGTAAGAGTTGGAATATTTCAGTAGTGTTTTGTCGTGGTTTACCTTGTCACAGCTAAATTCTTTTGATGTTTCAAAGTTCATTTTGGATTTATTTCGTTGAAATGTAAGAATTGTAATATTTCAGTATTGTTTTTTCGTGGTTTACCCTGTCAATGTTACATTCACTTGATGTTTCAAAGTTAATTTTGGATTTCATTCGTTCAAATGTAAGAGTTGGCATGTTTCATCACTATTTTCTCGTGGTTTACCTTGTCACTGTTGCATTCTCTTGATGCTTCAAAGTTCATTTTGGATTTTTTAATTGAAATGTAAGAGTTGGATTATTTCAGTAGTGTTTTGTCGTGGTTTACCTTTTGACTGTTACATTCTCTTGATGTTTCAAAGTTCATTTTGGATTTTTTTCATTGAAATTTAAGAGTTTGATTATTTCAGTATTGTTTTGTCGTGGTTTATCCTGTCAATGTTACATTCACTTGATGTTTCAAAGTTCATTTTAGACTTTTTTTTTCAAATACGTGTAAGAGTTGATACATTTCAGTACTGTTTTCTCGTGGTTTACCTTGTCACTGTTACATTCTCTTGATGCTTCAAGTTCATTTTAGATTTTTTCGTTGAAATGTAAGAGTTGGATTATTTCAGTAGTGTTTTGTCGTGGTTTACCTTGTCACTGTTACATTCTCTTGATGTTTCAAAGTTCATTTTGGATTTTTTTCGTTGACTTGTAAGAGTTGGAATACTTCAGTTGTGTTTTGTCGTTGTTTCCGATGTCAGAGTTACATTCTATTGATGTTTCAGAGTACATTTTGGATTTTTTCGTGGTCACTGTTACATTCTGAAGATGCTTCAAAGTTCGCTTTGGATTTTTTTTTTTAAATGGAAGAGTTGGAATATTTCAATAGTTTTTTCTCGTGGTTTACCTTGTCACTGTTACATTCTCTTGATGCTTCAAAGTTCAGATTGGGTTTTTTTAGTTGAAATGTAAGAGTTGGATTATTTCAGTAGTGTTTTGTCGTGGTTTACGTTGTCACTGTTACATTCTGAAGATGTTTCAAAGTTCATTTTGGATTTTTTCGTTGAAATGTATAAGTTGGAATATTTCATTAGTATTTTGTCGTGATTTACCTTATCACTGTTACATTCTTTTGATGTTTCAAAGTTCATTTTGGATATTGTTTTTCGTTGAAATATAAGAGTTGGAATATTTCATTAGTGTTTGTCGTGATTTATCTTGTAACTGTTACATTCTGCAGACGTTTCAAAGTTCATTTTAGGTTTTTTTTTCGTTCAAATGCAAGAGTTGGAATATTTCAGTAGTGTTATGTCAAGGTTTACCTTGTCACTGTTACATTCTAAAGATGTTTCAAAATTCATTTTGGATTACATTCGTTGAAATGTAAGAGTTGGAATATTTCGGTATTGTTTTGTCGTGCTTTGTCACTGTTACATTCTCTTGATGTTTAAAAGTTCATTTTGGATTTTTCTTCGTTGAAATGTAAGAGTTGGAATATTTCAGTATTATTTGTCAGGATATTACCTTGTCACTGTTACATTCTTTTGATGTTTCAAAGTTCATTTTGGATTTATTCCATTGAAATGTAAGAGTTGGAATATTTCAGTAGTGTTTTTTCATGGTTTACCTTGACACTGTTACATTATCTCGATGTTTCAAAGTTCATTTTGGAATTCATTCGTTGAAATGTAAGAGTTGGAATATTTCAGTAGTGTTTTGTCGTGGTTTACCATGTCACTATTAAATTCTGAAGATGTTTCAAAGTTTATTTGGGATTTTTTTTCGTCGAAATGCAAGAGTTGAAATATTTCAGTAGTATTTTGTCGTGCTTTAACTTGTCACTGTTACATTCTCTTGATGTTTCAAAGTTCATTTTGGATTACATTCGTTGAAATGTAAGAGTTGGTATATTTCAGTAGTGTTTTTTCCTGGTTTACCTTGTCACTGTTACATTCTCTTGATGTTTCAGAGTTCATTTTATATTTTTTTTCCTTGAAATGTAAGAGTTGGAATATTTCAGTAGTGTTTCGTCGTGGTTTACCTTGTCACTATTACATTCTTTTGATGTTTCAAAGTTCATTTTGGATTTCTTTCCTTGAAATGTAACAGTTGGAATATTTCAGTAGTGTTTGTCATGGTTTATCTTGACATTGTTACATTTTCTTGATGTTTCAAAGCTCATTATGGATTTCATTCGTTGAAATGTAAGAGTTGGCATATTTCAGTACTGTTTTCTCGTGGTTTTCCTTGTCACTGTTACATTCTCTTGATGTTTCAAAGTTCATTTTGGATTTTTTCGTTGAAATGTAAGAGATGAAATACTTCAGTAGTGTTTTGTCGTGATTTACGTCGTCACTGCTACGCTTTCATAATATTTCAAAGTTCATTTTGGATTTTTTCGTTGAAACGCAAGAGCTTACTTATTTAAGTGGTGTTTAGTCGTGGTTTAGCTTGTCCCTGTTACATTCTCTTTATGTTTCAAAGTTCATTTCGGATTATTTTCGTTGATTTGCAAGAGTTGGTATATTTCAGTAGTGTTTTGTTGTGGTTTACCTTGTCACTGTTACATTCTCTTGATGTTTCAAAGTTCATTTTGGATTTTTTTTTCTTGAAATGTAAGAAACAGAATATTTCAGTAGTGTTGTGTCGTGGTTTACCTTGTCACTGTTACGTTCTTTTGATGTTTCAAAGTTCATTTTGGATTTTTTTTTCGTTGAACTGTAAGAGTTGGAATATTTCAGTAGTGTTTTGTCGTGGTTTACCTTGTCACTGTTACATTCTCTTGATGTTTCAAAGTTAATTTTGGATTACATTCGTTAAAATGTAAGAGTTGGTATATTTCAGTAGTGTTTCGTCGTGCTTTACCTTGTCACTGTTACATTCTCTTGAAGTTTCAAAGTTCATTTTGGATATTTTTTTTCTTGAAATGTAAGAGTTGGAATATTTCGGTAGTGTTATGTCGTGGTTTACCTTGTCACTGTTACATTCTCTTGATGTTTCAAAATATATTTTGGATTTTTTTCGTTGTCACTTACATTCTGAAATGTAAGAGTTGGTATATTTCAGTAGTGTTTTGTCGTGCTTTACCTTGTCACTGTTACATTCTCTTGAAGTTTCAAAGTTCATTTTGGATATTTTTTCCCTTGAAATGTAAGAGTTGGAATAATTCAGTAGGGTTTCGTCATGGTTTACATTGTCACTGTTACATTCTCTTGATGTTTCAAAGTTCATTTTGGATTTCATTCGTTGAGATGTAAGAGTTGGCATATTTCAGTACTGTTTTTTCGTTGTTTGTCTTGTCACTGTTACATTCTCTTGATGCTTCAAAGTTGATTCTGGAAATTTTTTCATTGAGATGTAAGAGTTGGATTATTTCAGTAGTGTTTTGTCGTGGTTTACCTTTTGACTGTTACATTCTCTTGATGTTTCAAAGTTCATTTTGGATTTTTTTCGTTGAAATGTAAGAGTTGGAATATTTCAGTATTGTTTTGTCGTGGTTTACCATAATGAGAATGTTACATAATGAGAATGAACAGTGATAAGATAAACCACGACAAAAAACTACTGAAATATTCTAACTCTTACATTTCAACCAAATAAATTCAAAATGAACTTTGAAACATCTTCAGAATGTAAGAATGACAAGGTAAATCACAAAAAAACATTACTGAAATAATCCACCTCTTTCATTTCAATGAAAAAAAAAATCCAAAGTGAACTTTGAAACATCAACTGAATGTAACAGTGACAAAGTAAACCACAACACAACTGTAAAAAAATATTCCAACTCTTACATTTCAAGGGATAAATTCCAAAATGAACTTTGAAACATCAACAGAATGTAACTTTGACAAGGTAAACCACGAAAAATACTACTGAAATCTTCCAACTCTTAAATTGCAACGAAAGAAATCCAAAATGAGCTTTGAAACATCAAGAGAATGTAACAGTGACAAGGTAAATCAAAACAAGACACTACTGAAATATTTCAACTCTTACATTTCAAGGTAAAAAAAATCTAAAATGAACTTTAAGACATCAAAAAAAATGTAAGTGTGTCAAGGTAAACCACGTCAAAACACTACTGAAATATTCCAACTCTTATATTTCACCTAAAAAAATCCAAAATGAACTTTGAAACATCAAGAGAATGTAGCAGTGACAAGGTAAACCACGACAAAACACTACTGAAATATTTCAACTCTTACATTTCAACGAAAAAAAGTTTAAAATGAACTTTGAAACATCAAGAGAATGAAACAGTGACAAGGTAAACCATGACAAAACACTACTGGAATATTCCAACTCTAAAATTTCAATGAAAAATCCAAAATGAACTTTGAAACATCACGAGAATGTAACAGTGACAAGGTAAAGAACAACAAAACACTTTTGAAATGTTCCAACTCTCATATTTCAATGAAAAAAAAATCAAAAATGAACTGTGAAACATCTTCAGAAAGTAACAGTGGCATGGTAAACCACGACAAACTCTACTGAAATATTTCAACTCTTAAATTTCAACGCGAAAAATCCAAAATAAACTTTGAAACATCAAGAGAATGTAATAGTGACAATGTAAACCGCTACAAAGCACTGGTAAAATATTCAAACTCTTACATTTCAAAGAAAAAAATCAAAAATAAACTTTGAAACATCTTCAGAATGTAAGAGTGACAAGGTAAACCACGATAAACACTACTGAAATATTTCAACTCTTACATTTCAAGGAAAGAAAAAAATCTAAAATGAACTTTGAAACATCAAGAGAATGTAAGAGAGAATAGGTAAATCACGTCAAAACACTACTGAAATATTCCAACTCTTACATTTCAGCTAAAAAATCCAAAATTAACTTTGAAACATGAAGAAAATGTAACAGTGATAAGGTACACCACGACAAAACACTACTGAAATATTTCAACTCTTACACTTCAATGAAAAAAAAAAGTCTAAAATGAACTTTGAAACATCAAGAGAATGTAACAGTGACAAGGTAAACCACGGCGAAACACTACTGAAATAATCCAACTCTTACATTTAAATGAAAAATCCAAAATGAACTTTGAAAAATCAAGAGAATGTAACAGTGACAAGTTAAACCACAACAAAACACTATTGAAATATTCCAACTCTCACATTTCAATCCAAAATGAACTTTGAAACATCTTCAGAATGTAACAGTGACATGGTAAAGGACGACAAAACACTACTGAAACAATCCAAATCTTACATTTCAAAGAAAAAAAAAATCCAAAATGAACTTTGAAGCATCAAGAGAATGTAACAGTGACAAGGTAAACCACGAAAAAACAGTACTGAAATATTCCAACTCTTACAGTTCAACAAAAAAAAAATCAAAAATACACTTTGAAACATCTTCAGAATGTAAGAGTGAAAAGGTAAACAACGATAAACACTACTGAAATATTTCAACTCTTACATTTCAAGGAAAAAAAAAATCTAAAATGAACTTTGAAACATCAGATGAATGTAACAGTGAATAGGTAAACCACGTCAAAACACTACTGAAATATTTCAACTCTTACATTTCGGCTAAACAAATCCAAAATGAACTTTGAAACATGAAGAGAATGTAACAGTGAGAAGGTAAACCACGACAAAACACTACTGAAATATTTCAACTCTTACACTTCAATGAAAAAAAGTTTAAAATGAACTTTGAAACATCAATAGAATGTAACAGTGACAAGGTAAACCACGACGAAACACTACTGAAATAATCCAACTCTTACATTTCAATGAAAAATCCAAAATGAACTTTGTAAAATCAAGAGAATGTAACAGTGGCAAGGTAAACCCCGACAAAACACTACTGAAATATTCCAAATCTTACATTTCAACAAGAAACATCCAAAATGTACTTTGAAACATTAATAGAGTGTAACTGTGACGATTCCAACTCTTACATTTCAGTGAAAAAAAAATACAAAATAAACTGGTAAACCATGACAAACCCTACTGAAATATTCCAACTCTTACATTTAAAAAAAAAAAAAAATCCAAAATGAACTTTGAAACATCAAGAGAATGTAACAGTGACATGGTAAACAACTACAAAACACTAATGAAATATTCCAACTCTTACATTTCAAAAAAAAAAAAAAAATCTAAAATGAACTTTTAAACATCAAAAGAATGTAGCAGTGACAAGGTAAACCACAACAAAATACCACTGAAATATTCCAACTCTTGCATTTCAACGAAAAAAATCCAAAATACTTTGAAACATAAAGTGAATGTAACAGTGACAATGTAAACCACGACAGAACACTACTGAAATATTCCAACTCTTACATTTCAACGAAAAAAATCCAAAACTAACTTTGAAACATCAAGAGAATGTAACAGTGACAAGGTAAACCACGACAAAACACTACTGAAATAATCCAACATTTCAACGGAAATAAACCAATATAATCTTTTGATCAACGAGAAAATGTAACAGTAGCAGGGTAAACCACAAGAAAACTTTGGTGAAATATGTCAATCTTAATATTTCAACGAATGAAATCGTAAATGAACTTTGGAACATCACGAGAATAGTACAGTGTCAAGGTAAAACATAACAAACACTACTGAATTATTCCAGCTCTTACATTTCAACGAAAGAAATCCAAAATGAACTTTGAAACAACAAGAGAATGTAACAGTGACAAGGTAAACCATGACAAAACACTACTGAAATATTCCAGTTCTTGCATTTCAACGAAAAACATCCAAAATGTACTTTGAAACATTAATAGAGTGTAACTGTGACGATTCCAACTCTTACATTTCAACGAAAAAAAAATCCAAAATAAACTTTGAAACATCAAGATAATGTAACAGTGACAAGGTAAACCACTAAAAAAACTAATTAAATATTCCAAAACTTAAATTAAAAAAAAAAAAAATCCAAAATTAAATTTTAAAAATAAAGAAAATTTAACTGTTAAAATGTAAACAACAACAAAACACTACTTAAATATTCAAAATCTTACATTTAAAAAAAAAAAAAAAAATCTAAAATCAACTTTGAAACATCAAAAGAATGTAGCAGTGACAAGGTAAACCACGACAAAACACCACTGAAATATTCCAACTCTTGCATTTCAACGAAAAAAATCCAAAATGAACTTTGAAACATAAAGTGTATGTAACAGTGACATTGTAAACCACGACAAAACACTACTGAAATATTCCAACTCTTACATTTCAACGAAAAAAATCAAAAATGAACTTTGAAACATTAAGAGAATGTAACAGTGACAAGGTAAACCACGACAAAACACTACTGAAATAATCCAACTCTTTCATTTCAATAAAAAAAATCCAAAATGAACTTTGAAGCATCAAGAGAATGTAACAGTGACAAGGTAAACCACGAGAAAACTGTACTGAAATATGCCAACTCTTACATTTCAACGATTGAAATCCAAAATGAACTTTGAAACATCAAGAGAATGTAACAGTGTCAAGGTAAAACATAACAAACACTACTGAAGTATTCCAACTCTTTTATTTTTCAACGAAAGAAATCCAAAATGAACTTTGAAACATCAAAAGAATGTAAAAGTGACAAGTTATACCACGACAAAACACTGCTGAAATATTCTATCTCTTACATTTCAAGGGAAAAAAAAATCCAAAATGAACTTTGAAACATCAAGAGAATGTAACAGTGACAAGGTAAACCATGCCAATAACACTACTGAAATATGCCAACTTTTACATTTTAACGAATGAAATCCAAAATGAACTTTGAAATATCATGAGAATGTACCAGTGACAAGGTAAGCCATGAAAAAACACTACCGAAATAAGCTAACTCTTACATTTCAACGAAAAAAAAATCCAAAATGAACTTTGAAACATCTTCAGAATGTAACAGTGACATGGTAAACCACGACAAAATACTACTGAAATATTCAAACACTTGCATTTCAACGAAAAAAATCCCAAATGAACTTTGAAACATCAAGAGAATGTAACAGTGACAAGGTAAACCACGATAAAACACTACTGAAATATTCCAATTCTTACATTTCAAAAAAAAAACAAATCAAAAATTAACTTTGAAACATCTTCAGAATGTAACAGTGACAAAGTAAACCACGACAAACACTACTGAAATATTCCAACTCTTACATTTCAACGAATGAAATCCAAAATGAACTTTGAAACATCAAGAGAATGTAAGAGTGTCAAGGTAAACCATGACAAAACACTACTGAAATATTCCAACTCTTACATTTTAATGGAAAAAATCCAAAATGAACTTTGAAACATCAAAAGAATGTAACAGTGACAAGGTAAATCATGACAAAACAATACTGAAATATTCCAACTCTTACATTTCAACGAAGAAAAATCCAAAATGAACTTTGAAACATCAAGAGAATCTAACAGTGACAAGGTAAAGCACGAGAAAACAATACTGAAATATTTCAACTCTTACATTTCAACGAATGTAATCAACAATGAATTTTGAAACATCTTTAGAATGTAACAGTGACAAGGTAAACCACGACAAAACACTACTGAAATATTCCAACTCTTGCATTTCAGCGTGAAAAAAAAAATCTAAAATGAACTTCGAAACATGTTCAGAGTGTAACAGTGACAAGGTAAATCACCACAAACACTACTGAAATATTCCAACTCTTACATTTCAACGAAAAAATTATCCAAAATAAACTTTGAAACATCAAGAGAATGCAACAGTGACAAGGTAAATCACCACAAAACACTACTGAAATATTCCAACTCTTACATTTCAACGAAAAAAATCCAAATTGAACTTTGAAACATCTTCAGAATATAACTGTGACAAGGTAAATCATGACAAAACACTACTGAAATATTCCAACTCTTGCATTTCAAGGAAAAAGAAATCTAAAAAGAACTTTGAAGCAGCAAGAGAATGTAACAGTGACAATGTAAAACACTACTGAAATTTTCCAACTCTTATATTTCAACGAAAAAATCAAAAATCAAATTTGAAACATCAAGAAAATGTAGCAGTAACAAGGTAAATCATGACAAAACAATACTGAAATATTCCAACTCTTACATTTCAACGAAAAAATCCAAAATAGATTTTGAAACATCAAGAGAATGTAACAGTGACAAGGTAAACCACGACATAACACTACTGAAATATTCCAACTCTTACATTTCAATGGAAAAAATCCAAAATGAACTTTGAAACATCAAGAGAATGTAACAGTGACAAGGTAAACCATAAGAAAACAGTAGTCAAATATGCCAACTCTTACATTTCAACGAAAAAATCCAAAATGAACTTTGAAACATCAAGAGAATATAACAGTGACAAGGTAAACCACCACAAACACTACTGAAATATTCCAACTCTTACATTTTAACGAATGTAATCCAAAATTAACTTTGAAACATCAAGAGAATGTAACATAGACAAGGTAAACCACGACAAAACACTACTGAAACAATCCAACTCTTACATTTCAGCGAAAAAAAAAAATCCAAAATGAACTTTGAAACATCAAGAGAATGTAACAGTGACAAGGTAAACCATAACGAAACACTACTGAAATATTCCAACTCTTACATTTCAACGAAAAAATCCAAAATGAACTTTGAAACGTACAGAGAATGTAACAGTGACAAGGTAAATCACGACAAAACAATACTAAAATATTCGAACTATTATATTTCAACTAAAAAATCCAAAATGAATTTTGAAACATCAAGAGAATGTAACAGAGACAAGGTAAACCACGACATAACACTACTGAAATATTCCAGCTCTTACATTTCAATGGAAAAAATCCAAAATGAACTTTGAAACATCAAGATAATGTAATAGTGACAATGTAAACCAAGACAAAACACTATTGAAATATTCCAATTCTTACACTTCAACGGAAAAAAAAAAAATCCAAAATGAACTTTGAAACATCAAGAGAATGTAACAGTGACAAGGTAAACCACGACAAACACTACTGAAATATTTCAACTCTTACATTTCAACGAATCTAATCCAAAATGAACTTTGAAACATCAAGCGAATGTAACAGTGACAAGGTAAACCACGACAAACACTACTGAAACATTCCAACTCATATATTTCAATGAAAAATCCAAAATGAACTTTGAAATATGAAGAGAATGTAACAGTGACAAGGTAAACCACGACAAAACACTTATGGGGGGAGGGGCCGAAAAAGTGGGGGGGGGGAGGGGGTCCTTCTGTGTCTCAAGTGCGCAAAAAACTATTAAAAAATAGGGGGGGGGGGGCAAAAAGTTGGGGGGGGGGCATTTTGGGGGCCCTTCTGTGTCTCAAGTGTGCAAAAAAAAGTATAAGAAATGGGGGGCCTTTGGGGCCCTTCTGTGTTTCAAGCGCGCAAAAAAAAATTAAAAAATGGGGGGGGGGGTAAAAAAGTTGGGTGAAGGGGAAGGGCCTTGGGGGTCGGGGTAGGGGACTATACAGCACTGTTCAAATGGAGCTTGTGTATTATAACAAACACAGATTTTTACTCCAAATCATCTTCTAAAATGTCTCAAACTGTTTCACCAAAAAAAATCCCTAAAATGTTGATTAATTTGTTTTCTCCCAAATAATCCCCTAAAAGTAATTTTTGCGTGTTCCTTTGTTTCGGTATCCCTGCGCTGTCAAATTTCAAATTCCCAGGAAACCATTTCCCACGTAAAATATATTCAATCTGTCTAGTATCTCGTTTGAATTTATATCTATGAAAATATCTATGGTGTTTCTAGTTACACTATTAAGGTTTCGAAAGAATATTAATTTATCTCTCAACCTAAAGACCAGAGAAGCCATATTGTTTCTTAATTCCCCTCATGTTACATTAGAATTCCCCGTCAGATTATGCAAATAAATTTCCCAGAAATCTAGTCATTTCTTTATGTATCCACTGGGCTTAGAAACATCAGAACTTCTGTCTACATCCAAGCTGTTGTTGAATTTATGTCTACATCCAAGTTGTTGTTGAACTTATGTCTACATCCAAGTTGTTGTTGAACTTATGTCTACATCCAAGTTGTTGTTGAACTTATGTCTACATCCAAGTTGTTGTTGAACTTATGTCTACATCCAAGTTGTTGTTGAACTTATGTCTACATCCAGCAATTGTTGTTGAACTTACGTCTACATCCAGCAATTGTTGTTGAACTTATGTCTACATCCAAAATTTTTGTTGAACTTATGTCTACATCCCAGTTGCTGTTGAACTTATGTCTACATCCAGCAATTTTTGTTGGACTTACGTCTACATCCAAAATTGTTGTTGGACTTATGTCTACATCCAAGAAAACAACAAACAAATTGACCAACACTCATAATCATCAAACAACCATCAACAAACAGAACAGAAACAACATCAAACCATGAAAAAAACATCAAATAACCATCAAACAGAACTGAAACATGAATAAATTATCTGACTCTTACGTCACTCCCTTCCGGAGTCAATAACCCATTCCTACTGGAAACACCCCTTAAAGTCATAGAATCTTAATGAAAATCACACCATCAGCTTCAGCGTATTAGAGAACCCTAATGTATAAGTTCCAAGTTCCTGTATGCAAAAATGTGGAATTTTTGTGTTTTTTACCAGAAGAAAGATCACGGATGCATGTTTATTATTTTTTTTTCTTTTCCCCAGGTGTGATCGTATTGACCTTGTAGTCATAGAATATCGTGAGAGGGCTTATTCGATCAGAAACTAAAAGCTCTACTGCCCTTTTTAAGTGACCCAAAAATTAGAGGGCAGCTAGGCCCCCTCCCATGCTTATTTTTTCCCAAAGTTACCCGATCAAAATTTGAGATAGCCGTTTTGTTCAGCATAGTTGAAAAATCTAAAAACTATGTCTTTAAGGATGACTTAATCCCCCACAGTCCCCAGGGGAAGGGCTGCAAGTTTCGAACTTTGCCCATACTGTTTACATATAATATAAGTAATTACGAAGTATACAGACATTTTCAGGGGGATTTTTTTTGTGGGGGGGGGGGAGGGATAGGGGATGAATTTACATGGGATGATCTTGCCTTGGAGGAATTTTTCATGGGGAAGGTAATTTTTCCATGAAGGGGGGGCCGGATTTCCCAGCATTATTTAAAAAACAATCAGAAATTAAATTTAAAAAAACAAGTTTTTTCAACTGAAAGTAAGGAGCAACATTAAAACATAAAACGAACAGAAATTATTATGTATATTAGGATGTCCTCCCTGTTGTCAATACCTCGCTCTTTACGCTGAAGTATTTTAGTACTTTCAAAAAAGCTATTTATTCTAATTAAACCGCCTATGTGATTTTAGCATAAAGAAAGGAGTGGGCGAACCCCCTCATATACGTAATAATTTCTGTTACTCAAACCGAACAGAAATTATTCCGTATATGAAAGGTTGCACCCTCTTCCATATCCTGCTGTTTACGCTATATTTTGACTGTTTGTCCCAATTTCAAAGAACAGGTACTGAAACAAAAAAGCCATATAATTAGAATAGAAATCCTTATTAAAAGTCCTAACACCTATAGCTTAAAGAGCAAGGTATTGGGGAGAGGGTAACCCTTATTATACGGAATAATTTCCCCTCCTCAGTATCACGCTCTGTACGCTAATGTTTTTATTTTATCCCAATTTATTAACAACGACTCCTAAAACACAAGGTTCACTTAATTAGACTATTAAGAAATAACAATTTAGAGTGAAAATTGAAGTGTTTAGGAGGGGGCAACACCCTTCATATACCAGAAAGGGCTATGAGTTGTGAAATTAGCCTGTATTGTTTACATATAGCATTAATAACATTAAGTACAATTTCATTCTGTAACAATAGAATAAGTACATTAAGTACTTAAGTACTTTATTACGTATATGATTGGATTCGCCCCCTAGTCATTACCTCGCTCTTTACGCTATTTTTTTGTGGTTTCATCAGAGGTATTTATTCTAATTTACGGCCTTTGTGATTAAGCAGTCATTCTCATTGAATTGCAAGAAAATTTGAACTTTAGCTGAAAGAGCGAGTTATTGACTAGGGGGCAAATCCCCTAATATACGTAATAAAAAATTACGAATATAGAAGTTCGTTACGTAAGTTAATTTGTAAGTTACGTCAGATCAAAATTTCGAGAAAGCCGTTTAGCCTAAAAAAAGTAAAATTAATATGCAAATTTGGTTTTAATTATTCATGTATGGTGAGCCAAAATCAAAGCTGCATTAATTCAAGAACGTTCAGAAATTAAATAAAAAATCAATTTTTTTTAGCTGAAAGTAAGAATCGACACTAAAACTTAAAACGAACAGAAATGATTCCGTATATGAAAAGGGCTGTCCCCTCCTCAACGCTTCGCTCTTTACGGTAAAGTTTGGCTCTGTGTCACAACTTTATTTTTTTTAAACAATAAAAAACTTTAGCTTAAAGAGCGAGGCGTTGAGGAGGGGACAGCCCTTTTTATATACGGAGTAATTTCTGTTTGTTTTAAGTTTTAATGTCGCTCCTTACTTTCAGTTAAAAAAACTTGTTTTTTTATTTAATCATCTATGGCGTCCAGTAGTAGCTGCTGTCGTTGTTTCGCTTCTCCCAGAAGAACAACTTCGTAAAAGGTCAGAAGTCCAGGTCAGATATATATCGGCTGCAAATCTTAGTAGAGAGGCCTCAATTGATCGTGACGGGAGTCCATATGTGGGCATAGAGTCCCTAGGGAGAACACCTGTGCTGTCAGTCCGACAGGGGGCACCATATATGGGCATGGAATCCCCAGGGAGAACCCGTTTCCGAGAAATGACTCCGGGCGAAGTTTATTAATATCTTTGGTGTTTGTCCAGGAGAATTGTTTCCGGGCGAAGTTTATTAATATCTTTGATGTTCGTCCAGGAGAATTGTTTCCGGGCGAATGTTTTGATCTTAGAGATGAAAAGATTAACGCAGGAAAGGGTTTCCTAGGAATTTCAAATGTGACAGCGCAGGGATGTCAAAACAAAGGGAACACACTGAAATTACGTTTAGAGATTATTTGGGCGAAACCGTTTTAGGCATTTTAGGGATTATTTGGGCGAAACCGTTTTAGGCATTTTAGGGAATTATTTGGGCGAAACAGTTTGAGGCATTTTAGAAGATGATTTGAGACACAAAAGGGCCCCACACCCCCAACTTTTGGCTCCCCCTCGAATATATTTTTCAGAACATGTTCTTTATGTAATGTCCTTCCTAAACCAATTTTACAAGTTGAAGTACCCATCCTTTTCACCCACAACTTTACTTTACAGTTTTTGGGCCCCAAGTCCTACCCCTATCCCTCAACCCTATCCCTCCACCCTCCCTCCAGCCCCTCTACCTCCCCCCTCCCACCCCCCCACCCCCAAACTTTTTTGAGTTTTTTTTTTTGAGTTTTTTTTTTGAGTTTTTGTTTTGGTTTAGGAGGGACATTATGAAAAGAACTTGCTCTGAAATGCCTTTTGAAAAGTATTGCTTCAAAATGGGCACACACACAAAAACTTACACACACACACGCAAACTTACATACACACACACACACAAAAACTTACACAAACACAAAAACTTACACACACACAAAAACTTATACACACACAAAAAAACTTACACACAAAAAAACTTAAACACACACAAATAAACTCACACATACATAACAAATTACACACACACACACAAAAAAACTTACACACACAAACAAAAACTAACACATAAAAAAAAATTTACAAACACACAAAAAAACACATACACACACACAAAAACATAAACACACACACACAAAAACTTACACACACACAAAAACAAAAACACACACAAAAAAATACACACACACACACACAAAAAATAACACACACAAAAAAACTAACACACACACAAAAACTTACACAAACACAAAAAATTACAAACACAAAAAAACTAACAAAAAAAAAAAATTAAAACCACACAAAAAAAATAAACACACACAAAAACTTACACACACACAAACAAAAAATTACACACACAAAAAAAAACTTACAAACACACAAAAACTGAAAAACACACAAAAACTTACAAACACACAAAAACTTACACAACAAAAAAACTTACACACACACAAAGACTTACACACACACAAAAAACTTACAAACAAAAAAAAACTTACAAAAACAAAAAAACTTACACACACACACACAAAAACTTACACACACACACAAAAACTTACACACACAAACTTACACACACAAAAACTTACACACATAAACTCACACACACAAAAACTTACACACATAAACTCACACACACACACACAAAAATTTACACACACACAACAACTTACACACACACAGAAACTTAAACACACATACAAACTTACCCACACACACAAAAACTTACACACACAAAAACTTACACATACACAAAAACTTACACACACAAAAAATAACTTACACACACAAAAAACTTACACACACACAAAAACTTAAACACACACAAAAACTTACACACACACACACACAAAAACTAACAAACAAAAACAAAAACTTACACACACACAAAAACTTACACACACACAAAAACTTACACACACAAACACAAAAACTTACACACACACAAAAACTTACACATACAAACAAAAAAACTTACACACACAAAATCTTACACACAAAGAAACTTACACACACACACAAACTTATACACACACAAAAAAACTTACACACACACAAAAACTTACACACACACACAAAAACTTACAAAAACAAAAAAACTAACAAACACTCAAAAAAATTTACACACACACAAAAACTTACACACACACAAAAACTTACACACACACACAAAAACTTACACACACACAAAAAATTACACACACACAAAAAAACTTAAACACAAAAAAAAAATAACACAAAAACACAAAAAATTTACACACACAAAAAAATTTAAACACAAAAAAAAATACTTACACACACAAAAACTTACACACACACACACAGAAACTTACACACAAACAAAAAATTACACACACAAAAAAAAAAATACACACACACACACAAAAACTTACACACACACAAAAACTTACACACACACACACAAAAACTTACACACACAAACAAATTTACACACACACAAAAATTTACACAAATAAAAAAACTTAAACACACAAACAAACTTACAAACACACACACACAAAAACTTACACACACAAAAACTTACACACACAACAAAACTTACACACACACAAAAACTAAAACACACACAAAAACTAACAAACACAAAAAAAAAAACACACACACACAAAAAATAAAAAACAAAAAAAAAATTAAACACACACACACAGAATTACAAACACACAATAGAAATAACACACACACAAAAATACACAAACACAAACAAACTTACACACAAAAAAAAAATTACACAAAAAAAAAAATTACACACACACAAAAACTTACACACAAACAAAAAAATTACACACACACAAAAACTTACGCAAAAAAAAAAACTAACACAAACACACACAAAAACTTAAAAATAAACAAAAACAGACATACACACAAACAAACTTACACACATAAACTTACACACAAAAAAAATTACACACATAAACTTACACACACACAAAAACTTACACACATACACTCACACACACACACACAAAAAAACTAACACACACACAAAAACTTACAAACACACAAAAACTTACACACACATACAAACTTACACACACACACAAAAAACTTACACACACAAAAACTTACACACACACAAAAAATTACAAACACACATAAAAACTTACACACACACACAAAACTTACACACACAAAAACTTACACACACATAAAAACTTACACACATAAAATTACACACTCATAGAAACTAACACACAAACAAAAAATTACAAACACACAAAAAATAAAAAAATCAAAAAAAATAAAACACACACAAACACAAAAATTCACAAAAACAAAATAAAAAACACACAAAAAAACTTAAACACACAAAAAAACTAACACACACACACACACAAAAACTTACACACACACAAAAACTACACACACACAAAAAACTTACAAACACATAAAACTTACACACACACAAAAACTTACACACACAAAAAACTTACACACACACAAAAACTTACACACACACAAAAATTTACACACACACAAAAACTTACAAACGCACGAAAACTTACCCACACACAAAAAAACTTACACACACAAAAACTTACACACACACATCACAAAAACTTACACAGACACAAAAACTTACACACACACAGAAACTTACACACACACAAAAACTTATACACAAAAACCAACTTACACACACACAAAAACAAACACACCCAAACAAACTTACACAAACAAAAACACTTACACACTCACAAAAACATACACAAAAAAAAAAACATACACCCACATAAAAACTTACCCACATACACAAAAACTTACACACACACAAAAACTTACACACACACACACACAGAAACTTACACACACATAAAAACTTACACACACACAAAAACTTACACACACACAAAAACTGACACACACACAAAAAATTACACACACACAAAAACTTACACACACACACAGAAACTTACACACGCACAAGAACTTACACACACACACAAAAACTTACAAACACAAAAAAAAAAATTACACACACACAAAAAATTACAAACAAACAAAAAATTACACACACACAAAAAAATTACACACACACACAAAAACTTACACACACAAAAAGAACTTAGACACACAAACAAAAACTTACACACACACAAAAACTTACACACACATAAAAACTTACATACACACACAAAAACTTACCCACACACAAAAAAACTTACACACACACAAAAAAAACTAACACACACACAAAAACTTACACACACACAACAAGTTACACACTCACACAAAAACTTACACACACACAAAAACTTACACACACGCAAAGAAACTAACACACACATAAAAACTTACACACACACAAAAACTTACAAATGGACAAAAACTTACACACACACAAAAACTTACACACACACAAAAAAACTTACACACACAAAATCACAAACACACAAACCAAAACTAACAAAACCACAAAAATAACAAAAGCACAAGATCTTACAAGAACACAAAAACTTGCAAGCGCACAATAATATACACACACACAAAAACTTACAAACAAACACAAAAACTTACACACACACACAACAAAACTAAAAAAAACACAAAAAAAACTAACACAAACAAAAAAACAAACACAAACACAAAAACTTAAACACAAAAAAAAAAATAAACACAAACAAAAAAACTTAAAAAAACAAAAAAAAATTACACACGCACAAAAAGAATTAAAAAAAAAAAAAAACTTACACACACACACAAAAACTTACACACACACACAAATTTACACACACACAAAAACTGACACACACACAAAAACTTAAACACACAAAAAAAAACTAACACACACATAAAAACTTAAACACACAAAAAAACTTACACACACACAAAGACTAAAACACACATAAAAAATTACACAAACACAAAAACTTACACAAACACAAAAAAATAACACACACACAAAAAAACTTACACACACACACAAAAACTAACAAAAATACAAAAAATAAAAAAAAAATAAAAACAAACACAACAAAATAATCATACAAACACAAAAAAACTTAAACGCACAAATAAACATAAACACACACAACAAAACAAAGAAACACAAAAAAACTTACACACATAAACTAACAAAAACAAAAAAACAAAAACACACAACAAAACTTTAACACACACAAAAAATTACACACACACACACAAAAAACTTACACATAAAAAAACTAACACACACACACAAACTTACACACACACAAAAAAACTTACACAGACACAAAAACTTAAACACACACAAAAACTTACACACACAAAAAAACTTACACACACACAAAAAAAACTTACTCACACAAAAACTTACACACACACAGAAACTTACACCCACATAAAAACTTACACACACACAAAAAACTTATACACACACAAAAAACTTACACACACACAAAAACTTACATACACACAAAAAAACTTACACACAAAAAAAAACTTACACACACAAAAAAACTTACACACACACAAAAAATCTTACACACACAAAAAAAATCTTACACACACACAAAAAAAATTACACAAACAAAAAAAAAATAAAACAAAAAAAAACTTACACACACACAAAAAAACTTACACACACACACAAGAACTTACACACACAAAAAAAACTTAGACACACAAACAAAAACTTAGACACACACAAAAACTTACACACACATAAAAACTTACACACACACAAAAAATCACCCACAAACATAAAAAAAAACACATACACACAAAAAAATACACACACACAAAAACTAGCAAAAACACAAAAAATTAAAAACACACACAAACAATAATACACGAAAAAAAAAAAATAAACATAAAAAAAAACTAAAACACACACATAAACTTACACACACAAAAAAACTTACACACACACAACAAATTACACACACACAAAAAACTTATACACAAACAAAAAACTTACACACACACAAAAACTTACCCACACAAAAAAAAACTTACACACAAACAAAAACTTACACACACAAACTTAAAAACACACAAAAACTTACACACACACACACACACACAAACTTACACACACAAAAAAACTTACACACAAACAAAAACTGACAAACACATAAAAACTTACACACATAAACTTACACACACATTAAAACTTACACACACACAAAAACTAACACAAAAAAAAAAACTTAAACACAAAAAAAAACTTACACACACAAAAAAAAAAATACACACAAACAAAAACTAACACACACACAAAAAAAAACTTACACACACAAAAAAACTTACACACACACACAAAAACTTACAAACACACAAAAAATTAAACACACACAAAAACTTAAACACACACAAAAATTTACAAACACAAACAAAACTTACACACACAAAAACTTACACACACACACAAAAAAACTTACACACACACAAAAACTTACACACACACACAAAAATACTTACACATACACACAAAAAAACATACACACACAAAAAAACTTACACACACACACACACAAAAACTTACACACACAAAAAAACTTACACACACACAAAAACTTACACACACAAAAAAAAATAAACACACACAAAAAATAACAAACACACACACACAAAAACTAAAACAAACAAAAACTCAAACACACAAACAAACTAACACACACACTAAAAATTACACACACAAAAAAAATTAAAAAAAAAAAAACAAAAACACAAACAAAAAATAAAACACACACAAAAACTTACACACACACACACACAAACTTACACACACACACAAAAACTTACACACACACAAAAACTTACACAAACACAAAAACTTACACACAAAAAAAAAATTACACACACAAAAAAACTTACACACACAAAAAGACTTACACACACACAAAAATACTTACACTTACACACACAAAAAAACTTAAACACACAAAAAAACTAACACACACACACACAAAAACCTACACACACACAAAAACTTACACAAACACACAAAAACTTACACACAAAAACTTACACACACACAAACTTACACACATAAACACACACACACAAAAACTAACACACATAAACTCACACACACACACACAAAAACTTACAAACACACAAAAACTTAAAAACACACAAAAACTTAAACACACATACAAACTTACACACACACAAAAAAAACTTACACACACAAAAACTTACACACACACAAAAATTTACACACACACAAAAAAACTTACACACACACAAAAACTTACACACACATACAAACTTACACACACACACAAAAACTTACACACACAAAACTTACACACACATAAAAACTTACACACATAATCTTACACACTCATAAAAACTTACACACACACAAAAAGTTAAACACACACAAAAACTTACACACTCACAAAAAATTACACACATAAACAAAAACTAACTGACACTCACAAACTTACACACACACAAAAAAAAACTTACACACACACAAAAACTAACACACACACACACACACAAAAACTTACACAAACACAAAAACAAACACACACAAAAAAAACTTAAAAACACATAAAAACTAACAAACACAAAAAAAATAAAACACACAAAAAAAAATTACACACACAAAAAAAATTACACACACACAAAAATTTACACACACACAAAAACTTACACACACAAAAAAAATAACACACACACAAAAAAACTTAAAAAACAACAAAAAAAAACTTAAAAAAACAAAAAAACATAAACACACACAAGAACTTAAACACTCACACAGAAACTTACACACACACAAAAACTTACACACACACAGTCACACAGAAACTTACACAGACAAAAAAACTTACACACACACAAAAACTTACACACTCACAAAAACTTACACACACACACAGAAACTTACACACACACACAAAAACTTAAACACAAACAAAAACTAACACACTCACAAAAAATAACACACACACACAAAAACTTACATACACACATAAACTTACACACAAACAAAAATTTACACATACACACAAAAACCTACAAACAAACAAAAACTTACACGCATAAACAAAATCAGACACAAACAAAAAAACTTACAAAAACACAAAAAAAACTTACAAACACAAAAAAAAACTTACACATACACAAAACTAACACACAAAAAAAAACTTACACACACACAAAAATAATTATAAACACAAAAAAAAACTTACAAACGCACAAAAAAAATTACACACACACAAAAACTCACACACAAACACACATAAAAACATACACACACACAAAAACTAAAATGCACACAAAAACTTACACACACACACAAATTTACACGCAAACAAAAAAACTTACACACACACAAAAACATACACACACACAAAAACATAAACACACACAAAAACTTACACACACATAAAAACTAACACACAAACAAAAAATTACAAACACACAAAAAACTTACACACACACACAAAAACTGACACACACACAACAAAAAATTAAACACACAAACAAACTTACACACACACAAAAACTAATACAATAAAAAAAAATAACAAACAAAAAAAAAACTAACACAAACACAAAAACTTAAACACAAACACAAAAAATAACACACACAAAAAAAACTTACAAACACAAAAAAACTTACACACACAAAAACTTACACACACACAGAAACTTACACACACATAAAAACTTACACACACAAAAAAAACTTATACACAAAAAAAAAAATTAAAAACACACAAAAACTTACAAACACACACAAAAACTTACACGCACACAAAAACTAACACCCACAAAAACAAACTTACACACACACACAAAAACATACACATACAAAAAAAAAATAACACCAACACAAAAAAAATTACAAACACACAAAAACTTACACACACACAAAAACTTACACAAACACAAAAAAACTTACATACACACACAATAAATAACACAAACAAAAAGAACTTACACACACAAACAAAAACATACACACACACAAAAACTTACACACACATAAAAACTTACACACACACAAAAACTTACACACACACATAAAAACTTACACACACACAAAAAATACACAGACACAAAAACTTACATACAAACAAAATCTTACACACACACACAAACAAACTTACACACACAAAAAAACTAACACACACACAAAAACTGACACACACACAAAAACTGACACACACAAAAAAACTTACACACAAACAACAAATTACACACACACAAAAAACTTACACACACAAAAAAACCTTACACACACAAAAAAACTCACACACACAAAAAAAAAATTAAACACACAAAAAAAAATAAAAAAACAAAAAAACTTACAAACACAAAAAAACTTACACACACACACACATACACAAACATACACACACAAAAAAACAAAAACAAACAAAAAAACTTACAAAAAAAAAACAAATTACAAACATATACTTACACACTCACAAAAAATTAAACACAAACCAAAAAGTAGAAAGAAAAAAAAAATTAAACACTAACAAAAACTAACACCAAAACAAACTATCTTAATAAAACACAAAAAATTACAAACACAAAAAAAAAAACTTACACACACACAAAAACTTATACGAATACAAAAAATAAAACAAACACAAAAAAACTTACACACACAAAAACTAACGCAAACAAAAAAAAAAATTACATACACAAAAAAACTTACAAACACAAACAAAAACTTACACACACACAAAAAAAAAAACACAAAAAAAAAACTTAAACACACAAAAAAACATACAAACACACAAAAAATTACACACACACACACAAAAAAACTAACAAAAACACAAAACTAACACACACAAACAAAAACAAAAAAAAACACAAAAACTAAAACAAAAAAAAAAAAACAAAAAAAAAAAAAATTAAACACACAAAAAAACTTACACACACAAAAAAATTTACAAACACACAAAAACTTACACACACACAAAAACTGAACAACACAAACAAAAAATTAAACACACACACACAAAAAAAACTTACACACACAAAAAAACTTACACACACACACAAAAACTTACACACACACACAGAAGCTTACACACACACAAAAACTTACACACTCACACAGAAACTTACAGAGACATAAAAACTTACACACACAAAAAAACTAACACCCACAAAAAAACCTACACACACAAAAAAACATACACACACACAAAAAAACTTACACACACAAAAACACATACACAAACAAAACAAATTACATACACACACAAAAACTTACACACAAAATGAATATATAACACACATAAAAAATTAAACACACAAAGACAATTAAAAACAAAAAAAAACTTACACACACACAAAAACTTACACACAAAAAAAAAAAATTAAACACAAAAAAAAAAAACTTACAAAAACAAAAAAACTTACACAAAAACAAAAACTAAAACACACAAAAAAACTTACACACAAACACAAATAATAACAAACACAAAAAAAACTTACACACACACACAAAAACTTTCAAACAAACTAGAACTTACACAAACACACAAACAAGAACTTACACAAACAAAATCTTACACGGACATAAAAACTTACACGCACACAAATAAAGATAAACACACACAAAAAACTTACAAACACACAAAAAAAACTGACAGACACAAACAAAAATACACACACGCAAAGACTTACACACACATATAAAATAAAACAAACACACAAAATAAGAACAACCCAAAAAACTAACACCCACACACAAAAAATTACACACACACAACAAAAACTTACACACACACACAAAAACTTACACACACATAAAAACTTACACACACAAAAAAAATAACACACAAAAAAAAACTTAAACACACACAAAAACTAAAACACACACACACACAAACTTACACACACACAAAAACTTACACACATAAACTAACACACACACAGAAAATTACACTCACTTAATAACTTTCACACACAAAAAAACTTTCACACACACAAAAACTTACACATACACACAAAATAAAACACACACAAAAACTTACACACACACAAACTTACACACAAACAAAAAAACTTACAAAGACAAAAATAATTACCAAAACAAAAAAACTTATACACACAAAAAAACTTACAAACACACAAAAACTTAATCACACACAAAAAAAATTACACACACACAAAAACTTCCAAACAAATACAAAATTACACACACACACAAAAACTTACACACACAAAAAAACTAACACACACAAACAAAAAAAAAAACACAAAAAAAAACTTACAAACAAAAAAATAAACAAAAACAAACAAAAAAACTTACACACACAAACAAACTTACACACACACAAAAACTAACACACACAAAAAGAAACTTACACACACAAAAAAACTTACACACACACAAAAACTTACACACACACACAAAAAAACTTACACACACACACAAAAACTTACACACACAAAAAAAACTTAGACACACTAACAAAAACTTACACACACAAAAAAAATTACACACACATAAAAACTTACAAAAACAATAAAACTTACACACACACATAAAAACTAAAACAACCAAAAAAAATTAAACACACACAAAAACAAACAAAAAAAAAAAAACTAACACAAAAAAAAAAACATAAAAAAACAAAAAAATTTACACACACACAAAAAATTATAAACAAACAAAAACTTAAACACACAAAAAAACTAAAAAACACAAAAAAAACTAATAAAACCAAAAGAAACTTAAAAAAAAAAAAAAAATTAATAAAACAAAAAAAAACTTACACACAAACAAAAACTTACACACACAAATAACCTAACACACACACAAAAAATAACACACATACACACACAAACACACACAAACACTTACACACAAACACAAACTTACACACACACAAAAACTTATACACACATAAAAACTTACACACATAAACTTACACACACACAAAAACTTACACACACACAAAAACTTACACACAAACACAAAAACTTACACACACACAAAAACTTACACACACACAAAATAAAACTTACACACACACAAAAAATTACACACACACAAAAAACAACTAACACACACATAAACTATTAAAAACACACAAAAAACTTACAAAAAAATAAAAACTTACACACACAAAAAAACTTACACACACACACACAAACAAAAACTTACACACAAACAAAAACTTACACACACACAAAAAAACTTACACACACACAAAAACAAACACACAAAAAAAAACTAACACACTCACAAAAATTTACACACACAAAAAAACTTACACACACACAAAAACTTACCCACACACAAAAAAACTTACACACAAAAAGACACAAAAAAAAACTTACACACACACAAAAACTTACACACACACAAAAACTTACACACTCACACAGAAACTTACACACGCACAAAAACTTACACACACACACAAAATCTTACACACACACAAAAAAAATTACAAACACACAAAAACTTAATCACACACAAAAACTTTCACACACACAAAAAACTTACACACACACACAAAAACTTACACACACAAAAAGAACTTAGACACACAAACAAAAACTTACACACACACAAAAACTTACACACACATAAAAACTTACACACACACAAAAACTTACACACACACATAAAAACTTACAAACACACAAAATAACACACACACAAACAAAAAAAATTAAACACACACAAAAAATAACAAACACACACAAAAACTAAAACACACAAAAAAACTAAAACACAAACAAAAACATAAACACACAAACAAAATTACACACACAAAAAAACTTACACACACACACTAAATAACACACACAAAAAAAACTTAAACACACACAATAAACTTACACACAACACAAAAACTTAAAAACAAAAAAAAAAATAACACAAAAACAAAAACACACACACAAACAAAAATATAAAAACACACACACAAACACAAAAAATTAAACAAAAAAACAAACAAAAAAAAATAAAAAAACTCACAAAAAAAAAACAAAAAAAACACAAAAAATAACACAATCATAAAAAATAACACAAACACAAAAAATTACACACACACACAAACTTAAACACACACAAAAACATACAAACACACACAAAAACTTACGCACACACAAAAAAGTACACACACAAAATAAAACCTAAACACACACAAAAAATAAAACACACACAAAAACTTACACACACACACAAAAACTTAAAACAAAAAAAAAAATAAAAACCGAAAAAAAAAAAAATCAACAAACAAATAAAATTACACAAACACACACAAAAACTTAAAAACACACAAAAAACTAAAACACACATAAAAAATTAAAAACAAAAAAAAAATTACACACACACACACACAAAAACTAACACGCAAAAAAAAAAATACAAAAAAACAAAAAAAATAAAAAAAAAAAATAATCTTAAACAAACAAAAAAATTTACAAACACTAAACAAATTACAAAAAAATAAAAAATAAGACAAACACAAAACTTAAAGAATAAAAAAAAATAACACACAAACAAAACTTACGCAAAAAACAAAAATTAAACACACACAAAAACTTACACACACACACAAACACTTAGAAACACAAACAAACTTACACAGTCACAAAAAAACTTACACACACACAAAAACTTACACACACACACAGAAACTTACACACACATACAAAATTACACACACACAAAAACTTACACACACACAAAAACTTACACACACACAAAAACTTACACACACACACAAAAACTTTCACACACACAAAAACTTACACACATAAAAAAACTTACACACACACACAACAACTAACACACCCAAATACTTACACACAAATAAAAACTTACACACACAAAAAAACTTACAAACACAAAAAAACTTACACAACAACAAAAACTTACACACACACAAAAACTTAATAAAAAACAAAAAAAACTTAAACAAAAAAAAAAACTTTCACACATACAAAAACTTGAACACACAACTAAACTAACACACACACAAAAAAACTTATACACACAAAAAAAACTTATAAACACACAAAAAAACTGACACACACACAAAAAATTAAACACACACACAAAAAAACTTACACACACACAAAAACTTACACACACAAACAAAACTAACACACACAAAAAAAATTAAACGCACACACAAAAACTAACACACACACAGAAACTTACACACACACAAAAACTTACACACACAAAAAAAACTTAAAAACAAAAAAAAAAATGAAACATACACAAAAAAAAACAAACACACAAAAAAACTTACACACAAACAAAAACTTACACACACACAAAAACTCACACACACACAAAAACTTACACATACACACACAGAATCTTTCACACACACAAAAACTTACACACACACAAAAACTTACACACACACACACAAAAAACTTAACACACAAAAAAACTTACACACACACAAAAAATAAGACACAAACAAAAAAAATTACACAAACAAACAAACTTACACACCCATAAAAAATTACAGACCCAAAAAAAATTACACACACACATAAAAACTTACACACACAAACAAACTTACACACACAAAAAAACTTACACGCACAAAAAAAAAATAACGCACAAAAAAAAAATTAAACACAAAAAAAAAATTACAAACACACAAAAACTAAAAAAAACAAAAAAACTTACACAAAAAAACAAACTAAAAAACAAAAAAAAAACTTATAAAAAAACAAGAAACTTACACACACAAAAAAAATTAAAAAAACACAAAAAATTAAAAAAACACAAAAACTTAAAAACACACACACACACACACACACAAAAACTTACACACACAAAAAAAAATAAACACACACAAAAACAAACACACAAAAAAAAAATAACACACACACAAAAAATTACACACAAAAAAAAAAATTATACACACACAAAAAACTTACACACAAAAAAAAAATTACACACACACAAAAACTTACACACACACAAAAACTTACACACACACACACACACACACACACACACAAACTTACACACACACAAAAACTTAAACACACACAAAAACATACAAACACATAAAAACTTACACACAAAAACTTACACACACACAAAAACTTACATACACACAAAAACTTACACACACACACAAAAACTTAAACAAACAAAAAAACTTACACACAAACAAAAAAAAACATAAAAACAAACAAAAAAAAACACGCACACACAAAAAAACAGACAAACACAAAAAAACTTACACACACACAAAAAACTTACAAATATATAAAAACTTACACACACACAAAAAGTTACACACACACACACACACAAAAACTTACAGACACACAAAAAATTACACACACACAAAAAAACTTACACACACACAAAAACTTACAAACACACAAAAACTTACACACTCACAAAAATTTACACACACACAAAAACTTACACACACACAAAAACTTACCCACACACAAAAAAACTTACACACACAAATACACAAAAAAAAACTTACACACACACAAAAACTTACACACACACAAAAACTTACACACACAAAAATAAAATAACACACACACAAAAACTTACACACAAACACAAAAACTAACACAAAAAAAAAAAAAAATTACAAACAAAAAAAAAAAAAAAAAAACAAAAAAACTTAAACACACAAAAAAAAATTAAACACACAAAAAAAAAATTACAAACACAAAAATAACTTAGACACACACACAAAAACTTACACACACACAAAAACTTACACACACACAAAAACTTACACACACACAAAAACTTACACACACACAAAAACTTACACACACACAAACTTACACACACACACACACAAAAAATTACACACAGACACAAAAACTTACACACACACAACAAAACTTACACACACACAAAAACTAAAAAACAAAAAAAAAAATACACAAAACCAAAAAAATACACACACACAAAAATTTACAAAAATAAAAAAAATATAAAAAAAGAAAAAAAATAAAAAAACACAAAAATTTAAACACACACAAAAACTTACACACACACAAAAAATTAAACAAACAAAAACACTTACACACACAAAAAAACTTACACACACACACACACACAAAAAAACACACACACACAAAAACATACACACAAACAAAAACTTACACACACATAAAAACTTACACACATACAAAAACTTACACAAACACACAAAAACTCACACAAACACACAAAAAACTAACACACCAACAAAAACTAACACACACACGAAAAAACTAACACACACAAACAAAAACATACACACACACACAAAAACGTACACACACAAAAAAAACCTACACACTAAAAAAAACTTACAAACATAAACAAAATTACAAAAACAAAAAAAACTTAAACGCACACAAAAAAACTTACACACAAACAAAAAACTTACACACACACAAAAACTTACACACACACAAAAAAACTAGCACAAACAAAAAAACTTACACAAACAAATAAAATAAGACACAAAAAAACAAAATCTTACAAACACACAAAAAAACTTACACACACACAAAAACTTACACACACACAAAAACTTACACACACACAAAAACTTACACACACACAAAAACTTACAAAAACCCACAAAAACATGGATACAAACAAAAAAACTTTGTAATGAGATCACACTTACACCAAAACACACACTAATGCACACACAAAAAAAACCATAAACACACAAAAAAACATAAAAACAAAAAAAAACTTACACACACACACAAAAACTAACACACACGCAAAAACTTACACACACAAAAACTTACACACACAAAAACTAAGACACACAAAAACTTAAACACACACACAAAAAAAAACTAAAACAAACAAAAAAAATTGAACAAAAAAAAAAACTTACACACACAAAAAAAATAACACACACAAAAAAACTTACACACACACAAAAACTTAAACACACAAAAACATACACACACAAAAACTTACACCCACACAAAACTTACACACACACAAAAAATTACACACACAAAAAAACTTACCAACACACACAAAAACTTACACACACACAAACACAAACTAATACACACAAAAAAACTAACACAGACACAAAAAATTACACACACACAAAAAATTACAAACCCACAAAAACTAAAAAACACACACAAAAAAATTACTGACACAAAAACTTACACACACACAGAAACTTATACACACATAAAAGCTTACACACACACACAGAAACTAAAACACACACAAAAACTTACACAGACACAAAAACTTACACACACAAAAAAAAACTTACACACACAAACAAAAACTTACATACAAAAAAAATTAGACACACACAAAAACTTACACACACACAAAAACTTACACACACATAAAAACTGACACACACAAAAAAACTTACACACAACACATTAAAAATTACACAAACACAAAAACTTACACACACAAAAAAAATTACACACACACACAAAAACTTACACACACACACACACAAAATTACACACACACGAAAACTTACGCACACACACAAAAACTTGCACACACACAAAAACTAACCCACACACACAAAAACAAACACACACACACACACAAACACACAAACAAAAACAAACAAACAAACACACATACAAACACAAACAAACACACACAAACACACACACAAACACACACAAAAAAATACACACACACATACACACAAACAAAAACACAAACACACATACACACACACACACAAAAAAACTTACACACACACACAAACACACACACACACACACACACACACACACACACACACACACACTCACACACACACACACACAAACACACACACACAAAAACAGACAAACACAAACAAACACACACACACACAAAAAAACACACACACATAAACACACACACACACACACACACACACACACAAAATCATACACACACAAAAACTTATCACACACACACAAAAAATAACACAAAAAAAAAATATTACACACACAAAAAAACTTACACACACACAAAAACTTAAACACACGCAAAAACTTTAACACACCAACATTAGTACACACACAAAAAAACTTACACACACACAAAAACTTCAACACAAACACAACACAATACGCAACCAAACACACTAACATCAAAAAACAAACACTTACACACATATAAAAACTTACCAAAACACAAAAACTAACACACAAACAAAAACTTACAAACACACACACAGAAACTAACACACACACAAAAAATTACACACACACACAGAAACTTACACACACATTAAAACTAACACACACACAAAAACTTAAACACACACAAAAACATACACACTCAAAAACAAAAAAAAAAAAACACAAAAAACTAAAAAAAACACACAACCATACACACACACAAAAACTTACACACACACACAAAAACTTACACACACACAAAAATTTACACACACACACACAAAAACTTAAATAAACGCAACAACATACACACACATACAAAGTAAAGTACACACAAAAAACTAACACAAACACAAAACTGACACACACACAAACTTACACACACGCAAAAACTTACAACACACACAAAAAGTTACACATATACAAAAATTTACACACACAAAGAAAATTACACACACACAAAAACTTACACACACACAAAAAACTTTCACACACAAAAAATAATTACACACACACACAAAAACTTACAAACACACAAAAACTTACACACACACACAAAATCTGACAAACACACAAAAACTTACTCACACACAAAAACTTACACACACACACAAAAACATAAACACACACAAAAAAACTAACAAACACACAAAAACTTAAACAAACACAAAAACTTACACACACACACAAAAACTTACACACACACAAAAACTTACACACACAAAAAAACATACACACAGACAAACACTTACACACACAAAAAAACTCACACACACACACACACAAAAAAACTTACACACACACACAAATTTACACACACACAAAAACTTACACAAACACAAAAACTTACACACACAAAAAAACTTACACACACACAAAAACTTACACATACAAACAAAATTACACACACAAAAAACTTAAACCCACAAAAAAAATTAAACACACACAAAAAATTAAACAAACAAAAAAAAACTTACACACACACAAAAACTTACACACACAAAAAAACTTACACACACACACACAAAAACTTACACAAACACAAACACAAACTTACACACACAAAAAAACTTACACAGACACAAAAACTTACACACACACAAAAACAGACACACACACAAAAACTTACAAACACACACAAAGAACTTACTCACACAAAAACTTACACACACACATAAAATTATACACACACAAAAACTTACACACACACACAAAAACTTACACACACACAAAAACTTACAAACAAACAAAAAAATACACACAAAAAAAAAAATACACACAAAAAAAAACTTACAAAAACACAAAAACTAAGACACACACAAAAAAACTTACACACACACAAAAACTTACACACACAAAAAAAATTACACACACACTAAAAATTACACACACACACAAAAACTTACACACACAAAAAAACTTACACACACACACAAAATTACACACACACACAAAAACTTACACACACACACAAAAAATTACACACACACAAAAACTAACACACACACACAAAAACAAACACACACACACAAAAACTTACACACACACAAAAAACATACACACACAAAAAAAACTTACACACACACAAAAACTTAACCATACACACAAAAACTTACACACACCAAAAAACTTACACACACAAACAAACTTACACAGACAAAAAAACTTAAACACACACACAAAAACTTACACACACAAAAAAACTGACACACACAAAAAAACTTACACGCACATAAAAACTTACACACACACAAAAAATTACACACACACAAAAACTTACACACAAACAAAAACTTAAAAACACACAAAAAATAACAAACACAAAAAAAAAACTTACACACACAAAAAAAACTTACACACACACAAAAACTTACACACACATAAAAACTTACACACACAAAAAAAAACTTACATACACAAAAAAAACTTACACAGACACAAAAACTTACACACACACATAAGCTTACACACACACAAAAACTTACACACACACAAAAACTTACACACACACAAAAACTTACACACACACTAAAAAACTTACAAACACACACACAAACTAAAAAACAAAAAAAAAATCACACACAAACAAAAAAACTAACACAAACACAAAAAAACTTACACACACGAAAAAACTTACACACACAAAAACTTACACAAACACAAAAACTTACACAAAGACACAAACATACACACACACACACACACAAAAACTCACACACACACAAACACTTACACACACAAAAATACTTACACATACACAAAAACTAACACACACACAAAAACTAAAACACACAAAAAAACTAACACAAACGCAAAAAATTACACACAAAAACTAAAACACACACAAAAACTTACACACACACAAAAAAAAACACACACACAAAAAAACTTACACACACATAAAAACTAACACAGACAAAAAAAATTACACACACACAAAAATTTACACACACATAAAAACTTACACACACACACAAAAAAACTAAGACACACATAAAAGCTAAAAAAAAAAAGAAAAATAAAAAATACAAAAAAAAAAATACTCACACAAACAAAAACTTAAACAAACAAAAAAACTTAGACACACCCAAAAAAACTTACACACACACAAAACTTACACACACATAAAAACTTACACACACACAAAAACTTACACACACACACAAACAAAAACTTATACACACACACAAAAACTTACAAACACACAAAAACTTACACACACACACAAAAACTTAAACACACACAAAACCCACACACACACAAAAAATTACACACACAAAAAAAAAATTACACACACAAAAAAAATAATAAACACATAAAAAATTACACACACAAAAAAACATACACAACCAAAAAAAACATACACAAAAAAAAAAAACTAACAAATAAACAAAAACTTAAACATACACAAAAAACTTACACACACCAAAAAACTTACACACACAAACAAACTTACACACACACAAAAACTTACACACACACACACAAACTTACACACACACACAAAAACTTACACACACAGAAAAACTTACAAACACATAAAAACTTACACACATAAACTTACACACACAAAAAAACTTACACACACACAAAAACTTACACACACAAAAACTTACACACACATAAAAACTTACACACACACACACAAAAACTTACAAACATATAAAAAGTTACACACACACAACAAAAATTACAAACAAACAAAAACTTACACACACACAAAAACTTACACACAAACAAAAACTTAAACACACACAAAAAAATTACACACACATAAAAACTTACACACACACTAAAACTTACACACACATAAAAACTTACACACACACACACACACAAAAAAAAACTTACACACACACAAAAACTAATACAAAAAAACAAAAAATTAAACACACACAAAAACTAAAACAAACAATAAATCATACAAACACACAAAAACTTAAAAACACACAAAAACTTACACACTCACAAAAAAGTACAAAAAAACAAAAACTTACACAGACAAAAAAAAATAAACGCACACAAAAAAACTAACACACACACAAAAAAAAACACCCACACAAAAAACTTACACACACACAAAAAATTACCCACACAAAAAAACTAACACACACACCCAAACATAAACACACAAACGAACAAAATAACACACACACAAAAACTTACAAACACACACAGAAACTAACACACACATAAAAACTAAGACACACACACAAAAACTTACACACAAAAAAAAACTTACACACACACACAAAAACTTACACACAAAAAAAATAAAACACAAACAAAAAATTACACACACAAAAAAACATACACAAACACACAAAAACTTACACACACACAAAAATATAAACACACATAAAAACTTACACACACACAAAAACTTACACACACACAAAAACTTACACACACACAAAAACTTACACACACGCAAAAAAAATAACAAATACACAAAAAACTTAAAAAACCAAAATACTAAAAAACACAAATAAAATTACAAACACAAACAAAATATAAAACACACAAAAAAAACTTAAACACAAAAAAAAAATAACACAAAAAAATAAGATAACAAAAACAAAAATAATAAAAAAAACAAAAAAAAATACACACGCACAAAAACTTACACACATAAAAAAAATTAAACGCACAAAAAAAAACTTACACAAACAAACTAAAACACAAACAAAAACATACACACACAAAAAACTTACACACACAAAAACTAACACACACACACTAAAACTGACACACACAAACAAAAACAGACACACACACAAAAAATTACACACACACAAAAACTTACACATACACACACAAAATTACACACACACACAAAAAATTACACAAACACACAAAAACTTAAACACAAAAAAAAACAAAAACAAAAACAAAAATATAGACACAAACACAAAAAATTATACACACAAAAAAAACAAAGACCCAAACAAAAATTTACACACACAAAAAATATTACACACACAAAAAAACTTACACAAACAAAAAAACTTACACACACACAAAAACTTACACACACACAAAAAATTAGAAACAAAAAAAAACAAACACACACACACAAAAAAACTTAAATCAAGAAAAAAACTTACACACACAAAAAAACTTCCAAACAAAAACAAACTTAAACAAAAGAAAATAAAAACAAACAAAAATACATACACAAAAAAACAATATTACACAAACAAAAAAACATAAACAAACAAATAAAAACTAACACGCACAAAAAAAATTACAGAGAAAAAAAAATTAACATACACAAAAAAACATACACACACACAAACAAAATTACACACACACAAAAAAAAAAACACACAACAAAAACTAAAAAACAAACAAAAACTTACACACACAAAAACTAAAACAAACAAAAAAAATTAAACTCACACAAACAAAAAAAATTACAAACACACAAAAAAACTTTCACAAAAAAAAAAAATTACACACACACACACAAAAACTAACAAACACAAAAAAAAACTAACAAACACACAAAAAAATTACAAACACACAAAAACTTACACACACACAAAAAACTTACACACACAAACAAAATTACTCACACAAAAAAAATAACACACACACACAAACATACACACATACAAAAACACTTACAAACAATCAAAAACTAACAAACACACAAAAACTTACAAAAACACCAAAACTTAAACACACAAAAAAAAAAGCAAACTCACAAAAATATAGAAACAAGAAGAAACTAAAAAACACAAACTAAAATAACCAAACAATAAACTATTACACACACACACACAAAAAAAACTAAAACAAACAAAAAAACTTACACACACACAAAAATTAAGACACACACACAAATACTTACAAACACACACAAAAAATTACACACTCACACAGAAACTTACAAACACATAAAAACTTACACACACACAAAAACTTACCCACACACAAAAAAACTGACACACACAAAAACAATTACACACACACAAAAAAACATACACACACACAAAAACTAACACAAAAACAAAAAATTACAAAAAAACACAAACTAACAAAAACACAGAAACTGACACACAAAAAAAATTACACACACAAAAAAATTTACACACGGAAAAAAACTTACACACACATAAAAACTTACACACACACAAAAACTTATACACACTCAAACACTAAACCACGAATAAAAACTTACACACACACACAAAAACTTAAACACACGCAAAAACTTACACACACACAAAAACTAACGCACAAAAAAAAAATAACAAAAAAAAAAACAAACTAACACACACACAAAAACTTAAACAAACACACACACAAAAACTTACACACGAACAAAAAAACTTACACACACACAAAAACTCACACACACACACAAAAACTAACACAGACTCACAAAAACTTACACAAATACAAAAAACTTACACACACACAAAAACTTACACACACACAACAAAAACTTACACACACACACAAAAACTAAAACACACACAAAAAACTTACACACACACAAAAACTTACACACAAAAAAAAACTGACACATACACACACAAAATAACACACACATAAAAACTTACACACACACATAAACTTACACACACACACACACACACAAAAACTAACACATACACAAAAAAAATAAGAAACACAAAAAAATACTAACACAAACACAAACTCTTACACACACAAAAAAACTTACATAAAAACACAAACTTATAAACACACACATAAACTTACATACACACAAAAATTTACAAACACAAAAAAACTTACACAGACAAAAAAACTTCCACACATACAAAAAACCTTAAGCACACACAAAAACTTACACACACACACAAAAACTAAAACACAAACAAAAGCATCCCCACTCAGACATAAACTTACACACACACAAAAACTTACACACACACACACAGAAACTTACACACACACACAAACTTACACATACACACACAGAAACTTACACACACATAAAAGCTTACACACACACAAAAACTTACACACACCCAAAAACTTACACACACACACAAAAACTTACACACAAAAAAAAAACTTACACACACACAAAAACTTACACACACACAAAAACTTACACACACACACAAAAACTTACACACACAAAAAAACTTACACACACATAAAAACTTACACATACACAAAAACTTACACACACACAAAAACTTACACACACACAAAAACTTACACACACGCAAAAACTTAAAAAAACAAACAAAAAAGAAAACGAGCACAAAAAAATAACAAAAAAACAAAAACTTACACACACACAAAAACTAACAAAACAAAAAAACTTAAACAAACAAAAAAACTTACACACCAACAAAAACATAAAAAAACGAAATAAAATACACACACACAAAAACTTACACAAACTAAAAAACTTACACACACACAAAAACTTAAACATACACAAAAACATAAACACACACACAAACTTACACACACACAAAACTTACACACACACAAAAACTTACACAAACACAAAAGACTTACACACAAACAAAAACTTACACACACAAAAATTTACACACACACACAAAAACTTAGACACACACAAAAACTTACAAAAACGCAAAACTTACACATACACACAAAAAAACTTACACACACACACAAAACTTACACACACACACACAAAAACTAACACACACAAAAAAATTTACACACACACAAAAAACTTAGACACAAACAAAGAAGCACAAACGCATACAAAAAACTAACAAACAAACAAAAACTTACACACACAAAAAAACTTACACACACACAAAAACTTACCAGCACACAAAAAAAACTTACACACACACAAAAACTTACACACACACACACAAAAACTTACACGCACACAAAAAAACTTACACACACAAAAACTCACACACACACACACAAAAACTTAAACACAAACAAGAAATTACCCAAACACAAAAACTTACAACACACACAAAAACTTACACACACATAAAAACTTACACACACACAGATACTTACACACACACACAAAAACTCACACAAACAAAGAAACTTACACCCACACAAAATCTTACACACACAAAAAAAATTACACAAAAAAAAAAACTTACACACACACAAAAACATAAAAACACACACAAACTTACACACACACAAAAACTTACACACACACAAAAACAAAAACACACAAAAAAAATAACACACACAAAAAAAACCTTAAACACACATAAACACAAAAAAAATAACACACACAAAAAAACTTACACACACACACAAAAACTTACACACTCACACAAAAACTTACACACACACACAAAAACTTACACACACACACAGAAACTTACAGAGACAAACAAACTAACACACACAAAAAAACTAACAAACACAAAAAAAATTGGACACACACAAAAAATTACACACACAAAAACTTAAACACACAAAAAAACTAAAACACACACAAAAACTTAAACACACACAAAAAAAAACTTACAAACACAAAAAAACTTACAGACAAACACAAAAACTTACACACACAAAAAAACTTACAAACACGAACCCACTTACACACACAAAAACTACCACATAAACACAAACTTACACACACACAAAAACTAACACACACACATAAAAACTAACACACGCACAAAAACTTACACAAACAAAAAAACTTACACACACACAAAAACTTACACACACACAAAAACGTACACACAAAAAAAAAAGAACACACACACAAAAACTAACACACACACAAAAACTTACACACACACAAAACTTACACACACCCAAAAACTTACACACACACACACTCAAAAACTTACACACACACAAAAAACTTACACACAAACAAAAACTTACACACACACACACAAAAACTTACACACACACAAAAACTAACACACACACAAAAAACTTACAAACATATAAAAACTTAAGCACACAAAAAAACTAAAATAAACAAACAAACAAAAACTTACACACAAACAAAAACTTAAACAAAAACACAAAATCTTACAGAAACAAAAACAATAAAAAACACAAAAACTTACAAACGCACCAAAACTAACTCAGACACAAAAAAACTTACACACTCAGAAAAATTTACACACACACAAAAACTTACACACACACAAAAACTTACCCACACACAAAAAAACTTACACACACACACACAAAAAAACTTACACACACAAAAAAACTTACACACACACAAAAACTTACACACTCACACAGAAGCTTACACACACACAAAAACTTACACACACACACAGAAACAAACACACAAATAAAAACTTACACACACACAAAAACTTACACACACACAAAAACTTACACACACACAAAAACTTACACACACACACAAACACTTTCACACACACAAAAACTTACACACAAAAACAAACTTACACACACCCACAATAACTTACACACACACAAAAAATAAAACACACAGAAAAAAACTAACACACACAATAAAACTTACACAAACACAAAAACATACACACACACAAAAAAATACACACACACACAAAAAATTACACACACACACAAAAACTAACACACACACACAAAAACTTACGAACACACAAAAAAAACGTACACACACACAAAAAACTTACACACACACAAAAACTTACACACACACAAAAAATTACACACAAAATAAAATAATTAAAAAAAAAAAAAATACTAACAAACAAACAAAAAATATTAAAAATACACAATATATTACACACACATAAAAACTTACTCAAACACAAAAAAAAACACACACACAAAAAAAAACACACACAAAAACAAAATTACACACACACACAAAAACTAAAAATAAAACAAAATCTAAAACACAAACAAAAAAACTTACACACACACACCAAAACTTACACACACGAAAAAAAATACACAGACAAAAAATATCACAAACAAACAAACTAACACACACACACACACTTAAACACACACAAAAACACAAACTAACACACACACAAAAAAAAACACACACAAAATAACAAACACAAACAAAAAAACTTACAGACAAACAAAAACATACACACACAAAAAAACAAACACACACACAAAAACTTACACAAACAAAAACTTACACCCACACAAAATCTTACACACACAAAAAAAATTACACACACACATAAAAACTTACACGCACACACAAACTTACACACACATAAAAACTTACAAACACACACAAAAACTTACACACACACAAACAAAAAATAATACACACACAAAAACTAAAACAGACAAAAAAACTTACACACACAAAAAAAATAACACACACACAAAAACTTACACAAACAAAAGAAAAAATTACACACAAAAAAACTTAAACAAACACAGAAACTTACACACACAAAAGAACTTACACACACACACAAAAAATTAAAGACACATAAAAAATTACACACACACAAAAACTTACACACACACAAAAAAAACTTACACAAACACACAAAAAATTACACACACAAAAAACCTTACAAAGACACAAAAACTTACACACACAAAAAAACTTACACACACAAAAAAACTTACAAAAACACACAAAAAAATTACTCACACAAAAACTTACACATACACACAAAATTACACACACATAAAAACTTACACAAACGCAAAAAAACTAAAACACACACAAAAACTTACGTGAAAACAAAACCATACACACACACAAAAACTTACAAACACACACAAAAACTTACACACACACAAACACAAACATACACACAAACAAAAACTTACAAACAAAAAAAAAAATACAAACACAAAAAAACTAACAAGATAAAACAAAAATACACACACACACAAAAAACTAACACACACAGAAAATAAGACAAACAAAGAAAATAAAACAAACATAAAAATTTACACACACACACAAAAACTTAAGAACACACAAGGAATTACACACACACAAAAACTTACACACACACAAAAAAAACTTACACACAAACAAAAACTTAACCATACAAAAAAGAACTAACACACACACAAAAACTTACACACACAAACAAACTTACACATACACAAAATACTTACACACACACACAAACACATAAACTTACACACACACACAAAAACTTACACACACACAAAAACTTAAAAAAACAAAAAAACTTACAAAAACAAAAAAACTTACACACACAAAAAAACTGACACACACACAAAAATTTAAACACACAAAACAAATTACACACACAAAAACAAAAAAAACTTACACACACAAACACAAAAATACTTACACACACACAAAAACTTACACACACACACAGAAAATAACACACACACAAAAACTTACACACACACAAAGACAAACACACACACAAAAAAACTTACACACACACACAAAATTAAAAACACAAAAAATCTTACACACACACAAAAAATTACACACACACACAAAAACTTACACACACACAAAAAATGAAACACACACACTAAATTACACACACACCCACAATAACTAACACACACACAAAAATTTAAACACACACACAAAAACTGACACACACACAAACACTTACACACACATAAAAACTTACACACACACAAAAACTTACACATACACAAAAACTTACACACACACAAAAACTCACACACAAAAACAAAAAATTACACACACACAAAAAAAACGAAAAAACAAAAAAAAAACGAAAACACAAAAAAAAATTAACACAACCACAAACACTTACACACACAAAAAAAAACTTAAACACACAAAAAATAATTACACACAAACACAAAAGATTAAAAATACAAAAAAGATTACACACACACAAAAATACTTACACAAACAAAAAAACATACACACACACAAAAAATTACACACACACACACAAACTTACACACACACACACAAACTAAGACACAAACAAAAAAATAAACACAAAAAAAAACATAAACACACACAAAAAAACTAACACACACGCAAGAACATACACAGACAAAAACTAACACAAACACAAAAAATAAGAAACACACAAAAACTTACACACACACACAAAAAAAAACATACACAAAAACAAAAACTAACAAACACACAAAAAGACTTACACATACACAAAAACTTACACACACACAAAAACTTACACACACACAAAAACTTACACACACACAAAAACTTACACAAACAAAAACTTACACCCACACAAAATCTTACACACACAAAAAAAATTACACAAACACATAAAAACTTACACACACACAAAAACTTACACACACATAAAAACTTAAACAAACACAAAAAAACTTAAACACACACAAACAAAAAATTACACACACACAAAAAATTAAACAGACACAAAAACTTACACACACACAAAAACTTACACACAAACAAAAACTTAAACAAACAAAAGAAATAATAACACACAAAAAAAAAAAAAAAAAAAAAGAAAATTACAAAAACAAAAAAGATTAAAAACACAAAAAAAAAATTAAAGAAAAATAATAAATAACACAAACAAACAAAATAACACCCACAAAAAAAAAATTAAAAAAAAAAAAACCATAAAAAACAAAAACAAGAAATTACAAACAAAAAAAAAATAATACAGAACAACAAAAAATAACCAACACACACATACTTACACAAACCAAATAAAATACCCACACACAAAAACTTACACACACACAAAAAAAAGAACACACACAAAAAAAATTACACACAACCAAAAAATTACAAACACAAAAAAAAAATTACACACAAAAAATAAATTACACACACAAAAAAACTTACACACACACACACAAAAACTTACAAAAAAACAAAAACTAAAACATACAAAAAAACTTAAACAAAAAATCAAAAAAAAAAGAAAACAAAAAACATAAAAAAACACAAAAAACTTAAAAAAACACAAAACTTAAACAAACAAAAAAGAAATAAAACAAACACACAAAAAAACACACACAAAAAAAATTACACATACACAAATAAAAAAACACACACACAAAAACTAACAAAAACTAAAAAAAACTTAAACACCAAAAAAAAATTACACACACACACAAAAACTAACAAACACACAAAAACTTACACACTAAAAAAAAAAAAAAAAAACAAACAAAAATTAAAAAAAAAAAAAAACTAAAAAACACAAAAAAAATTTAACAAAAACAAAAAAATAACACACAAATAAAAAAAAACACACACACTGAAACTTACACACAAAAAAAAAGTTACACACACACACACACACACACACACAAAAACTTACACACACAAAAAAACTTACACACACACACAAAAACTTACAAACACACAAAAACAAACACACACAAAAAAACAAAAAAACACACAAAAACAAACACAAACACAAAAACTTACACACACACAAAAATTTACACACACACAAAAACTTACACACACACAAAAAATTCCCCACACAAAAAAAAACTTACGCACAAACAAAAACTTACACACACACAAAAAAACTTACACACACACAAAAACTTACCCACACATAAAAACTTACACACACACAAAAAATTACACACACACACACATAAACTTACACAAACAAAAAAACTAACACACACACAAACACACACACACACTAACACACACATAAAAACTAACACACACAGAAAAACTTAAACACTAACAAACACTGAAACACACAAAGAAACAAAAAAACACAAAAAAAACTTAAATACAAAAAAAAAATTACACACACACAAAAACTTGAACACACAAAAACAAAATTAAAACCACAAAAAAATTAAAAAACACATAAAAACTTACACACACAAACAAAATAACACACACAAACAAAATTACACACACAAAAAAACTTACACACACGCAAAAAATTAAAATAACAAATAAAAACTTACACACACACAAAAAACTTACACACACACAAAAACTTACACACCCACAAAAAATACACACACAAAAAAAAAATTAAACACACAAAAAATACTTACACACACACACAAAAGCTTACACAAACACATAATCTTACACACACACAAAAAATTACACACACACACAAAAACTTACACAAACACAAAAAATTACAAAAACACAAAAACTTACACGCTCAAACAAAAACTTACACACACAAAAACTTAGCATCGCACAAAAACTTACACACACACAAAAACTTACACACACACACAAAAACTAAAAAACACACAAAAACTTACAAACACACAAAAACTAACAAACAAACAAACATATACAAACACACAAAAGAACTTACACACTACCAAAAAATTAAACACACAAATAAAATAACAAACACACAAACACTTACACACACACACAAAAACTTACACACACAAAAAAATTTACAAACACACAAAAAATTACACACAAAAAAAAACTTACACACACACAAAAACTTACAAACACACAAAAACTTACACACACACACAAAAACTTACACACACAAAAAAACTTACACAGACACACAAAAACTTACACACACAAAAAAAATAACACAAAAACAAAAAAACTTACACACACACAAAAAATTACACGCACAAACAAAATAACACACACACACAAAATTACACATACACACACAGACAATTACTAAAATATACACGCTTACACACACAAAAACTAACAAAATACAAAAAAATTAATAAAAAACTCTAAAATACACACACAAAAAAAAACTTAAACACAAAAAAAATAATAAATAACCACCAACTAATTAAAGACCACACAATAACTAACTCACAAAAAAAAATTTACACAAACATAGATTAAAAAACACACACAAAAAAATAAAAAAAAAAACAAACTTACACACACGCAAAAACTAAAACACAAGCAAAATAATAATAAAACACAAAAAAACATAAAAACAGAAAAAAAACTTACACACACACAAAAACTTAAAAAAACAAAAAAAAGAAAAAACAAAAAAAAACAAAACCCAACCCAAAAAAACTTAAACCCAAAAACAAAAACTTAAAAAAAAAAAAAATATAAAACACAAAAAAAAAATAAAAAAAAAAAACCTTAATACACACACACAAAAACTTAAAAATCTAAAATCTAGAAAACTCAAAAAAACAAAATAAAAAAAACAATAATACACACACACAAAAACTTAAAAAAAAACACATAAAAAAAAACACAACAAATAAAAAAAAAAAACAAAAAAAAAAAAAAAAAAACTAAAATAAAAATAAAACCAATAAATTACACACACCAACTATAATAAAAAAAAAAACAATATAACTCAAAAACAAACAAAAAAACACAAAAACACTCAATTAAACAACCCCAAAAAATTAGAAACACAAACAAAAACTACACACACAAAAAAACAAAGACAAAAACAAACAAAAAAAGAAAAAAACAAAAAAAAACTAAACAAAAAAAAAATAAAACACACACAAAAACTTACACACACACAAAAACTTACACACACAAAAAAACTGACACACACACAAACTTACACACACACAAAAACTTGAACACACACAAAAACAGACAAACACACATAAAAATAAACACACACACAAAAAATTATACACCCATAAAAACTTACACACACACAAAAACTAACACACACACACACACAAAATGACACAAACACAAAAACTAACACACACAAAAAAACTTAAACACACACAAAAAATAACACACACAAAAACTTAAACACAAACAAAAACTAAAAAACACACAAAAACTTAAACACACACATACAAAAAAAATTACAGACACACAAAAAAAAACTTACACACAGACAAACAAACTAACACACACAAAAAAACAAAAACACACCCAAACACACAAACACACAAAAAAAAACACACACACAAACAAACAAACAAACAAAAACTTACACACACAAAAAAACTGACACACACACACACACACAAAATAAAAGACACACAAAAAAAAACTAAAAAAAAAACAAAAAATAAAACACAAAAACTTACACACACACAAAAACTTAAAAATAAACAACCAATATACAAAAAAAATTCTCTAAACCACACCCGCAAATATAAACAAACACAAACACACAATAAAACTTACACACACACAAAAACTAAAAAAAACAAAAAAATAATTAAACAAACAAAAAATATTACAAACACAAAAACTTATACACAAAAAAAAACTTACACACACACAAAAATTTACACACACGCAAAAAATAATACACACACAAAAAACTAACACAAACAAAAAAAAAATTACAAACAAAAACACAAAAAAAAAAAACCCACACAAAAAAAAATAAACAAACAAAAACAATAAAACACACAAAACGACAAATAAACAAAAAAAAAAAATTACAAAAAAACAAAAAATTAAAAACAAAAAAAAAAATACAAACACAAAAAAACTTACACACACACAAAAAAACTTACACACACAATAACACATTAAAACACACACACAATTAAACACACACACAATAAATAACACACACAAACAAAGTAACACAAACAGAAACAAAAGTACAAACACAAAAACTGAAACACAAATCAAAAATAACACACAAAAAAAATCTAACACAAACACAAACAATTAAAAAAACAAAACTAAAACACAAAACAACACAAAAAACATACCAACACAAAAAAAAGAACACACACACAAAAAACTTAACCAAAAAAACAAAAAAAAACAATAAAAAAAAATAAAACATACAAAAAAAAAATTACACACAAAAAAAAAACTAACACACAAAAAAAAAATTACACACACACACATAAACTTACACACACACACACAAAAACTTACACACAAACAAAAATTAACACACACAAAAACAAACACACACACACAAAAACTAACACACACAAAAAAACTAACAAACATACAAAAACTTACACACACACAAAAACTTACACACACACACAAAATCTTACACACACACAAAAAACTTAAACACAAACAAAAACTTACACACACACAAGAACTTACACACACACACAAAAACTTACACACACACACATACACAAAAACTTACACCCACACACAAAAACTTACACACACCCAAAAACATACACACACACAAACAAACTTACACACACACAAAAAAACTGACACACAAAAAAACGCTTAAACACAAACAAAAAAATAAACTAACACAAAAAATGAAACTCGCAAACAAACTTACAAACTCAAACAAAATAAACCAGGCACAAACACAATAAAACACACAAACTTACCCACACAAAAAAAACTAAAACACAAACAAAAGATAACAACAAAACAAAAAAACTTACACACAAACAAAAAATTAACGACACACATAAACTTACACACACAAAAACTTACACACACGAACAGAAACTAACCCACACATAAAAAATTACACACACACAGAAACTAAAAAAAACAAACAAAAAATAAAACACTCAAAAAAACTTACACACACACAAAAACTAAAACACACACAAATAATTACATACAAAAAAAAAATTACACACACACAAAAACTTAGACACATACAAAAACTGAAAAACACACAAAAACAAACAAACACACAAAAAACTCAAACACACAAAAAAAACTTACACACACAAATAAAATTAAACAAACACACAAAAAATTACACACAAACAAAAAAACTTAAACAGACAAAAAAATTTACACACACAAAAAAACTTAAACATAAACACACACACACAAAATAAAACACAAACAAACAAAAACAAACACACACAAACACAAAAAAACACAAAAAAAAAGACACACACACAAAATATCTAACACACACAAAAAAAATATCAAACAAAAAGAATCTAACACACACACAAAAATTTAAACACACACAAAAACTTACGCACTCACAAAAATTTATACACACACAAAAACTTACACACACACAAAAACTAACCCACACACAAAAAAACTAGCGCAACAACAAAAACAAACGCCAAAACAAAAAACTAACACTTACACAAAAACTTCCCAGACCACAAAAAATTACACACACACAAAAACTTACACACACACAAACACAGACACTTACTCACATAAAAAAACTTACACACACACAAAAACTTACACACACACAAAAACTTACACACGCAAAAAAACATACACACAAAAAAAACTAACACAAACGCAAAAACTTACACACATAAAGAAAAATACACACACAAACAAAAACATTAACACACACACAAAAACCAAGAAACACGTAAATACTTACACACAAAAGCTTACACACACAAAAACTTAACACACATACAAAAACTCACACACACACAAAAAAAAATTACACACACACAAAAAAACCTTACACACACACAAAAACTTACACACACACACACACACAAAAACTTACACACAAACACAAAAAATTACACACACAAAAAAACTAACACACACAAACAACCTTACACACACACAAATAATCTTACACACACAAAAAAACTAACACACACAAAAAAACTGATACACACACAAAAACTGAAGCACACACAAAAACTTACACACACACAAAAATTTACACACACACAAAAACTTACACACACAAAAAAACTAACACAAAAAAAAAAACTTACAAAAACAAAAAAACTTACACACACAAAAAAAATTACCCACACACAAAAACTTACACACACACAAAAACTTACACACACACAAAAACTTACACACCAACACACAAAAACTTACACACACACAAAAACTTACACACATACAAAAACTTAGACACAAAAAAAACTTACACACACATAAAAACTTACACACACACAAAAAACTTACACATACACAAGAAGCTTACACACACACAAAAACTTAAACACACACACAAAAACTTACACACACATAAAAACTAAAACACACAAAAAAAATTATACAAAAACACAAATTAAAAGTAATACAAAAACTTAGACATACACACACAAAAAAACTAAGACACACAAAAAAACATAAACACACACAAAAACTTAAATACCCACAAAAAAAAACTTACACACACAAAAAAACTGACACACACACACAAAAACTTATACACACAAAAAAAATCTTACACACACAAATAAAATAACGCACACACATTCAAAAAATAAAAAACACACAAAAAATTACACACATAAAAAAACTTACACACACACACTAAAAACTTACACACACACAAAAAATTACACACACACAAAAACTTACAAACACACACAAAAACTTACACACACACAAAAACTTAAAAACACACAAAACTGACACCCACAAAAAAACTTACAAACATAAAAAAACATACACACACAAAAACTAACAAACACACAAAACAAACTAAAAAAAAAACACAAAATTACACACACACAAAAACTTACACACACACAAAAACTAACAAACATACACACTCAAAAACTAAAAAAAACAAAAAAAAACTTACACACAAACAAAAACTTACACACACACACACAAAAACTAACACACAAAAAAAAACTTAAACACACAAAAAAAAATTACACACATATAAAAACTTACACAAACACACAAAAAAAACTTACACACACAAACACAAACAAAAACTAAAAAAAACACAAAAACTTAAAAACAAAAACAAACTATTAAACAAAAAAAAAATAATACAAACACAAAAAAACTTAACCACACAAACAAAAATAAAAACTCAAAACAAAAAAAACAAACAGACAAATTAAAACACATGAAAAAACTTACACACACACAAAAACTAACCCACACACAAAAAAACTCACACACACACAAAAAAAAACTTACACACACAAAAAAACTTACACACACACACAAAAACTTACACACTCACACAGAAGCTTACACACACACAAAAACTTACACAAACACACAGAAACTTACACACACATAAAAACTTACACACAAAAACAATCTAACACACACAAAAAATCTCACACACACAAAAAAAATTAAGCACACACACACACACTTACACACACACAAAAAATAACACACAAAAACAAAAATACACACACCCAAAAAAACGTAAAATCACAAACTAATTGAAAAACACACAAAAAAAATTACAAACACAAAAACTGCCAAACAAATAAAAACTAAAACACAAACACAAAAAAACACATACACAAAAAATAACAAACACAAACAAAATTACACACACACACAAAAAATTAAACACACAAAAAAAAACGTAAACAAACAAAAAAAACGTACACACACACAAAAACATACACACACAAAAAAAATTACACACACAAAAAAACTAACACACACAAAAAAAACTTACACACACACACAAAAGCTTACACATACACATAAGCTTACACACACACAAAAACTTACACACACACAAAAACTTACACACACAAAAAAAATAACACATACACACACAAACATACACACAAACACACAAACTTACACACACACAAAAACTAACACAAACACACAAAATAACACACACACACAAAAACTTACACACACGCAAAAAATTACACAGACAAAAACTTACACACACAAAAAAACTTACACACACACACAAACAAACACACACACACACAAACAAAGTTACAAACCCATAAAAACTTACACACATATAGAATCTTACACATACACAAAAACTTACACACACACAAAAACTTACACACACACAAAAACTTACACACACACAAAAACTTACACAAACAAAAACTTACACCCACACAAAATCTTACACACACAAAAAAAATTACACACACACATAAAAACTTACACGCACACACAAACTTACACACACATAAAAACATACAAACACACACAAAAACTTACACAAACACAAACACAAACTAACACACAAACAAAAACTAACACAAACACAAAAACTTACACACACACAAAAATATAAAAACACACAAAAAATTAACAAAACACACGAAAAACTTACACACAAAAAAACTTACACACACACAGACAATAACAAACAAAAATAAAAAATTACACACACACACAAAAACTTACAAAAAAATAAAAAATAAAAAACAAAAACAAAATTAAACACACACAAAACAAAACTAACACACACACACAAAAACTTACACACACAAAAAAACTTAAACAGACAAAAAAACATTCTCAAAAACAAAAACTAAACCACACATAAATACTAACACAAACATAAAATCATACACACACACAAATACTTACACACACACATAAAAACTTACACACATACATAAACTTACAGATACACACAAAAACTTACACACACACAAAAAAACTAAAACAAAAACAAAAAATAACAAAAAAACAAAAAATTACACACACACACACAAAAACTTACACACACACAAAAACTAACAAACACAAAAAAAACTTACACACACACAAAAACATACACACACACAAAAAACTTACACACACACAAAAACTTACACACACACACAAAACTTAACCACACACAAAAGAACTTACACACACACAAAAACTTACACACACAAACAAACTTACACATACACAAAAACTTACACACACACACACAAACTTACACAAACACACAAAAACTTACACACACACAAAAATTTAAACACACACAAAAACTTACACACACACAAAAACTTACACAAACACAACAAAAATAAAACACACACAAAACTTAAACACACACAAAAACTAAAAAGAAAAAAAAAAATTAAAAAAAAACACTAACTTAAAAACAAAAAAAAAATTACAGACACACACACAAAAACTTGCACACAAGCAAAAACTTACACACACAAAAAAAAACTTACACACACACATAAACTTACACACACACACAAAAACTCACACACACACACACACAAAAACTTACACACACACAAAAAACTTACACACACACACAAAAACTTACACACACACAAAAAACTTACACAAAAAAAAACACTTACACACACACACAAAAACTTACACACACACAAAAACTTACACACACACACAAAAACTTACACACACACAAAAACTTACACACACACAAAAACTTACACACACACACAAAAACTAAAACATGCAAACAAAAACAAAAAAACACAAAAAAAAACTTACAACAAAAAACAAACTAACATACACACAAAAACTTACACACAAAAAAAAAAACTTACACACACATAAAAACTTACACACAAATAAAAACTTATACTTACACAAAAACTTACACACGCACAAAAACTTACAAACACACACAAAAACTACCACACACGCAAAAACTTACACACACACACAAAAACTTAAACATACACAAAAAACTTACACACACACAAAAACTTACACACACACAAAAACTTACACACACACAAAAAAACTTACACACACACAAAAAACTTACACACACACAAAAAAACTTACACACAAAAAAAAGCTAACACACACAAAAAAACGTACAAACACACAAAAACTTACACACACACAAAAAATAACACATATACACAAAATTACACGCACACAAAAAAACTAACACATAACAACTTAAACACACACACAAAAACTTACAATCACAAAACAAAATACACACATAAAAAAACTTACAATCACAAAAAAACTTTAAAAAGCTATAACAATCTTACACACACACAAAAAAACTTAAAACCTCACGGAAGAATGCACAAGAACACAAAAACTTAAACATACACACAAAAACTTACACAAAAACAAAAAATTAAACACACACACAAAAATTGAAACACAAACAAAAACTTACACACACACAAAAACTGAGACAAACAAAAACACAATAAGACAAACAAAAAAAAAAACTAAACACAAAAAAATTAAAACACAAAAAAAATCTTAAACACACAAAAAATCATACACACACACAAAAACTCACACACAAACAAAATTACAAACAAACAAAAACTTGAAAACACACAAAAACAGACACACACACATAAAAACTTACACACACACACACTCAAAAACATAAACATACACAAAAACTTACAAACAAAAACAAAATTACACACACACACACAAAACTTACATACACACACAAAAAAAAATTACAAATACAAAAATACTTACACATACACAAAAACTTACACACACAAAAAAACTTACAACCACACAAAAACCGTACACACATACACACAAAAACTTACACACAATCAGAAAATTAAAACAGAAAACTAAAACTTAAAAAACCACACGCTCTTACACACACACAAAAACTTACACACACACAAAAACTTACACACACACAAAAACTTACGCACACACAAAAACATACTCACACTCAAAAAATAACACAACAAAAAACACTAACTTACACACAAACACATTAAAAAACACACACGAAAACTTACACACACACACAAAAACTTACACACACACAAAAACTTACACACACACAAAAACTTACACACACACAAAAACTTAAACCAACACAAAAAACTTGAAAAAACAAAAAAACTTAAACAAACAAAAAAAAACTTTCAAGCACACCAAAACATACACACACACACAAAAACTTACACACACACAAAAACTTACACACACACACAAAAAATTACACACACACAAAAACTTACACACACACAAAAACTTACACACACAAAAAAAACTTACACACACACAAAAACTAGACCAAACAAAAATACAAAAAAAAGAACAAAAACTTACAAACAAACAAACAAACTACCAAAAACAACAAAAATTACACCAAAACAAAAAAACTTAAGCAAAAAAAAAAACTTACACACACACACAAAAACTTACATAAACACAAAAAATTACACACACACAAAAACTTAGACACACACACACACACACAAAAACTTAAACGCACACAAAAACGAACACACACACACAAAAACTTACACATACACACACACACAAAAACTTACAGACATACACAAAAACTTACACACACACAAAAACTTACACACACAAAAAAAACTTATTCACACACACACAAAAACTTACACACACACAAAAAGTTAAAAACACACAAAAAACTTACACACACACAAAAACTTACACACACACACACACACACAAATTTACACGCACACAAAAACTTAAACAAAAACACAAACTTACACACACACAAAAACTTAAGCAAGAAAAAAAACTTACACACACACAAAAAACTTACACACACACACAAACTTACACACACAAAAACTAAAAAACAAAAACTACATTACACACACACACACAAAACTTACACACACACAAAAACTTACACACACAGAAACTTACAAAAAAGCAAACACATATACAAAAACCAGTAAACATACACACACACAAAAACTTACACATACAAAAAAACTAACACACACACACAAACTTACACACACACAAAAAAACTTACAAACACGCAAAAACTTACACACAAAAACTAACACACACACAAAAGCTTACACACACAAAAACTTACACACACAAAAATAAAAATACAAACACACACCAATTTACGCACGAAAATACTATTACACACACATAAAAACTTACACAAACACACACACAAAAACTTACACACACACAAAAAAACTAACACAAACAAAAAAACAAAAACAAAAACAAAAAATTACACAAACACACAAAATATTACACACTCACAAAATATAATACCCACGCACAAAAACTTAAAAACAAAAAAAAACTTACACGCACAAACACACACAATTACACCAACGCACACAAACTTACACACACACAAAAACTAAAGCACAAACAAAAAAACTTACAATCACAATTAGACTTACACACACACAAAAACTTACCCACACACAAAAGAACTTAGCCACAAACAAAAACTTACACCACACACAAAAACTTACAAACACACAAAAACTTACACACAGACACAAAAACTTACACCCACACACAAAAACTGACACACACACAAAAACTTACACACACATAAAAAATTACACACAAACACAAACATACACACACATAAAAACATACACACACACAAAAACTTAAACATACACAAAAACTTACACTCACACAAAAACTTACACTCCAACACGAACATACACACACACAAAAACTTACACACACACAAAAACTTACACACACACAAAAACTTACACACACACAAAAACTTACACACACACAAAAACTTACACACACACAAAAAAACTTACACACACACAAAAACTATCAAACACCCAAACACATAAAAAAACCCAAAAAAATAAAAAACCCCAAAAACATACAAAAAAACAGACATTAACACAAACAAAAAAAAACTAACAAACAAACAAAAACTAACACACAAACACAAACTTACACACATACACAAAAAACTTACACACACACAAAAACTTACACACACACAAAAACTTACACGCACACAAAAAAACTTAAACACACAAAAAAACAAACACAAAAACATAAAAACTTACACATATAAAAAAAATTACACACACAAAAAAACTAACACACACACAAAACTTACACACACACAAAAAATTACACACACACAAAAAATTACACACACACACACAAAAACTTACACACACAAAAAAAACTTACACACACACACACACAAAAAAACTTACACACACACAAAAACTTACACACACAAAAACTTACACACACACACACACAAAAACTTACACACACATAATAAATTTACACACACAAAAACTTACACACACACAAAAAAACTTACACACACACAAAAAAAGTTACACACACACACACAAAAAAACAAACACACACACAAAAAAATAAAAAAAAACACAGTAACTAACAAACAAACACAAAATTACACACACACAAAAAAACTTACACATACAAAGACAATAAAAATCAAACAAAAACTAACACACACACAAAAACTTACACACACACAAAAACTAACACACAGAAAAAAAATCACACACACACACAGATAAACTAACACACACACAAAAAAACTCACACACACAAAAAAACTTACACACAAACAAAAACTTACACACACACACAAAAACTTACACACACACAAAAACTTACACACACACACAGAAACATACACACACATAAAAACTAACACACACACAAAAAATAACACACACACAAAAACAAACACACACACACAAACTTACACACACACACAAACACTTACACACACACACAAACTGACACACCCACACAAACTTACACACACACACAAAAACTAACACACACAAAAAAACTTACACACACAAAAAAAAATACACAAAAAAACATACACACAAAAACATACACACACACAAAAAAATACACACACACACACAAAAACTAAAACACACAAAAAAACATACACACACACAAAAACTTACACACACACACAAAAACTTACACACACACAAAACACTTACACACACAAAAAAAAATACACACACACAAAAACTTACACACACAAAAAAAATTACAAACAAAAAAAAAAAACTTACACACACAAAAACTTACACACACACAAAAACTTACACACACACAAAAACTTACACACACACACAAAAAATTACAAACACACAAAAACTTACACACACACAAAAACTTACACACACACAAAAACTTACACACACACACACAAAAACTAACACACAAACAAAAAATAAAACAAAAACAAAAACAAAAACAAACACAAAATCATAAAAAAACACAAAAAAAAACACACACAAAAAAACTAACAAACACAAAAAAACTTACGCCCACACAAAAACTTACACACACACAAAAAAAAACTTACACACACACACACAAAATTACACACACACACAAACTTACACAAAAAAATAAAAATACACACACACAAAAACTTACACACACAAAAACTTACACACACACAAAAACTAACAAAAACACAAACTTACACACACACACACTCAAAAACTTAAACAAACACAAAAAAACTTACACACACAAAAACTTACACACACCCAGAAAAATTTACACAAACAGACAAACTTACACACATAAAAAAACTAAGACACACCCAAAAGAAATTACACAAACACAAAAACTTACCCACACACAAAAAAAACTTAAACAAAAAAAAAAAATTAAAAAAAAACAAAAAACTTACACACACACAAAAACTTACACACACACAAAAACTTACACACACACAAAAACTTACACACACACAAAAACTTACACACACACAAAAACTAAAAAAAGCCAATATACTTACACACACACAAAAAACTTACACACACACACAAAAACTTACACGCACACAAAAATTTACAAATACACACAAACAAACACAAACACACACATACTTACACACACACAAAAACTTACACACACACACAAAAACTTACACACACACAAAAACTCACAAATTCATAAAAATTTACACACACACACAAAAACTTACACACATACAAAAAATTACACACACACAAAAAATTACAAACAAACAAAAACTTACACACAAACAAAAAAACTAACAAACACACAAAAACTTACTCACAAAAAAAAACTTACACACACACAAAAACTTACACAAAAACATAAAATTACACAAACAAAAAAAATTACACACACAAAAAAAAATTAAACACAAAAAAAAAAATACAAACAAACAAAAAACTTAAAAACACAAAAAAACTTAAAAACAAATAAAAATTTACACACACACAAAAACTTACACATACACAAAAAAACTGACAAACAAAAAAAAAACTTACACACACACAAAAACTTACACACACACAAAAACTTACACACACACACAAAAACTAACACACACACAAAAACAAACACACACACACAAAATAAAAAAAACACAAAAAAAAGTTACATAAACACAAAAAACTTACACACACAAAACAACATACACACACAAAAACTTACACACACACACAAAAACTTAAACACACAAAAAAACTTACACAGAAAAAAAAATTTACACACAAAAAAACTTACAAACACACAAAAAACTTACACACACAAAAAAAAACTTACACACACACACAAAAACTGACTATAACACAAAAAATCACACAAGCACACAAGGACTTACACACACACACAAAAACTTACACACACACAAAAACTAAAACGATCCCACCAAAAAACAACAAAACTCAATATAAAACAAACAAAAAAAATTACACAAACACAAAAAAATACACAAACACAAAAACTTACACACACACAAAAACTTACACACACACACAAAAACCGACACACACACACACACTTAGACACGCACACACAAATACACACACACAAAAACTTACACACACACAAAAACTTAAATGCTCAAATCATCATACACACACACAAAAACTTACTCACACAAGAAAACTTAAACACACAAAAAACTTACAAACATACAACAACTCACACACACAAAAAAATTTACAACCACACAAAAACTTACATAAAAAAACAAACTTACTCACTCACAAACTTTATGAAAAAAAAGATCAAACTGGCTCACATACAATCACTTACACACAAAAACTTACACACACACAAAAAAACTTACACACACTAACAAAATCAGACACCCAAAAAAACCTACACACACACACACACAAAAACTTAAACACACACAAAAACTTACACACACACAAAAATATACACACACACAAAAACTTACACACACACAAAAACTTACCCACACACACAAACACAAGAGCATACACAAAAACTTACACACACACAAAAAAGCTAATACAAACAAAAAAAATAACACACACACAAAAACTTACACACACACACAAAAACGTACACCCAAATAAAAACTTACACACACACAAAAATTTACACACACACAAAAACTTATATAAACATAAAAACTTACACACACACACAAAAAATTACACACACACAAAAACTTACAAACACACAAACACTTACACACAGAAACAAAAACTTACACACACACAAAAACTTACACACACACACAAACTAACACACAAACACAAAAACTTACACACACACAAAAACTTACACACACACACAAAAACTTACACACACACAAAAACTTACAACACACACACAAAACTTACACACACAAAAAAAACTTACACACACATAAAAACTAACACACACAAAAAAACTTACACACACACACAAAATCTAACTCGTACAAAAAAACTCACACACACACAAAAAACTTACACACACACAAAAACTTACACACACAAAAAAACATACACACACAAAAACTTACACCCACACACACAAACTTACACACACACAAAACTCAAACACGCACAAAAACTTACAAACACATAAAAACTTAAACACACACACAAAAATTTACACACACACAAAATCTTACACACACAAAAAAACTTACACACACACAAAAAATCTTACACACACACAAAAAAACTTACACACATATAAAAAACTTACACACACACAAAAACTTACACACACACACAAACTTACACACACACAAAATTAAAACACACACGCAAACATTAACACACAAAAAAACTAACAACACAAAAAAAAACTTTCAAACACACAAAAAAACTTATACACACAAAAAAACATACAAACACATAAGAAATTAAAAACACAAAAAAAACTAACACACACACAAAAACTAAAACACACAAAAAAACATACACAAACACAAAAAAAATTAAACACACATAAAAACTTACACACAAAAACAAAAATTTAGACACAGATAAAAACTTACACACTCACACACAAAAACTTACACACACACACAAAAACTTACACAAACACAAAAACTTACAAAAACACCCAAATTTACACATAAAAAAAAAAAGTTATACACAAAAAAAAACATACACACACACAAAAACTTACAAACACAAAAACTTACAACACACACAAAAACTTACACACACACAAAAACTTACACACACACAGAAAGAACTTACACACTCACAAAAACTTACACACACACAAAAAAACTTACGCACACACAAAAACTTACACACACACACACAAAAACTTACACACACACAAAGACTACCAACACACAAAAACTTACACCCACACAAAAACTTACACACACACACACAGAAACTTACACACACATAAAAACTTACACACATACAAAAACTTACACACACAAAAACTAATACTCACACACAAACTAAAAGAAAAACAAAAACTTACACACACACAAAAACTTAAAAACACACACAAAACTTAAACACACACAAAAAAACTTACGCAAACAAAAATAATTACACGAACACAAAGATTTAAAAACATAAAATAACTTACACACACACAAAAACTTACACACACACAAAAACTTACACACACACAAAAACTTACGCACACACAAAAACTTACACACACACAAAAAACTTACACACACACAAAAACTTACACACCACACAAAAACTTACACACACACAAAAATCTTACAACACACACAAAAACTTACACACACACACAAAAACTTACACACACACAAAAACTTACACACACACAAAAACTTACACACACACAAAAACTTACACACACATATAAAATTACAACACACACAAAAACTTACACAAACACAAAAATTTACACACACAAAAAATTAAACACACACAAACAAACTTACACACACACAAAAATATACACACATAAAAAAACTTACACACACAAAAACTTAAACCATCAAAAAAAATCTTACACACACACAAAAAAACTTAAACACACAAAAACAAAATATCACACAGGCACAAAATTACACACACAAAAGAAAACTAAAAAACACAAAAAAAATTACACGCAAAAACCAAAAAAAAAGCACACAAAAAAAATTACACACACACAAAAACTTACACATACACACAAAAACTTACACACACACAAAAAAATTAAACACACAAAAAAAAATTCAAACACAAAATAAAACTTACACACACAAAAAAAATTACACACACATAAAAACTTACACACACAAAAACTAACACACACACAAAAACTTACACACACACAAAAACTTACACACATAAAAACTTAAACACACACACAAGAACTTATACACACACAAAAACTTACACTCACACAAAAACTTACACACACACACACACAAACTTACACACACACAAAAACTTAAATACACACAAAAACTAAAACATAAAAAAAAACTTACACACACACAAAAACTTACACACACACAAAAAATTACACACACACAAAAACTTACACACACACACACTCAAAAAATTAAACACACACAAAAAAAAACTTACAAACAGACAAACACACCTAAACACGCACAAACTTTAAAAAAAACAAAAACTTAAAAATTATAAAAATAATACACACACAAAAACTTACACACACAAAAACTAAAAAAAAACAACACTATTACAAAAACACACACTCACTATATTACACACACACAAAAAAAAACTTACACACAAACAAAAACTTACACACACACAAACTAAAACACACACAAAAAACTAACACACACACAAAAACTTACAAACACATAAAAACTTACACACACACACACATAAAAACTAACACACACACAAACACACAAAAACTAAAAAATAAACACAAACTAAAACACACACAAAAAAACAAAAACTCCCAAAAAAAAATACAAATACACAAAATAATAAAACACACACAAAAACTTACACACTCACAAAAATTTACACACACGCAAAAACTTACACACACACAAAAACTTACCCACACACAAAAAAACTTACACAAACACACAAAAAAACTTACACACACACAAAAACAAAAACACACACACAAACTAGAACACTCACACAGACAAATACACACACACAAAAAATTACACACACACAAAAACTTACACACACAAAAAAATTTACAAAAAAAAAAAAACTTACAAACACACACAAAAAAACTTACACACAAACAAAATCTAACAAACAAATAAAAACTTACAGACACACAAAAAAACTTACACACACAAAAAAAATTACACACACACAAAAAAACTCACACACACAAAAAAACTTACACACACAAAAAAACTTACACACACACAAAAACTTACACACACACAAAAACTTACACACACACACAAAAACTTACACACACACAAATAATTAAAAACACAAAAAAACTTACAGACACACACAAAATATTACACACACAAAATATCATACACACACACAAAAACTTACACACACACAAAAAAACTTACACACACAAAAAAACTTACACACACACACAAAAACTTACACACACACAAAAACTTCAGCACACAAGACAATACTTCCACATACAAATAAACTTACAAACACACAATTAAAATACCCAAACAAAACTTACACACACAAAAAAACTTACACACACAAAAAAACTTACACACACACAAAAACTTACACACACACACAAAAACTTACACACACAAAAAAAAACTTACACACACACAAAAACTTACACACTCAAATAAAATAAAACATACACACAAAAAATTACACACACACACAAAAACTAAAAATCACAAAAACACAATTACAAAGACACAAAAACTTACACACACACACAAAAACTAACACACACAAACAAAAACTTACACACACAAAAAAACTAACACACACACAAAAACTTACCCACACAAAAAAACTTACACACACACACAAAAACTTACACACACACAAAAAACTTACACACACACACAAACTTACACACACACACAAACTTACCCACACACACAAAAAATCCCACACAGACAAAAACTTACGCACACACAAAAAAACTTACAAACAAACATAAAATTACACACACACAAAAACTTACTAAGTCACAAAAAATGACACACACACACACAGAAACTTACCCAGACACAAAAACTTACACACATACAAAAACTTACACACACATAAACGAAATAACAAACACACACAAATTTACACAAACACAAAAACTTATACACACAAAAAAAATTATACACACAAAAAAAATTACACACACACAAAAACTTACACACACATAAAAACTTACACACAAAAACTTACACACACACACTAAAAACTTACACACACACAAAAACTTACACACACAAAAAAAAATTACACACACACACACAAAAACTTACACACACACAAAAACTTACACACACACACACACACAAAAACTTACACACACACACAAAATTACACACATAAAAAAAATACACACACACACAAAAACTTACACACACACAAAAACTTACACGCATACAAAAACTTACACACACACACAAAAACTAAAAAACACACACAGAATTAAACAAACACACAAACAAACATACACACACATAAAAACTTACACACAAAAACTTACACAAACACAAAAACTTACACACACAAAAACTTACACACACATACAAAAAAAACTTAGAAACACACAAAAACTTAAAAACTTACAAAAAAACTTACACACACAAAAAAAAACTTAAGCACAAAAACTAAAGCACAGAAACTTACACATACATTATAACTTACACACACACAAAAACTTACACACACACACAAAAACTTACACACACACACAAAAACTAAAAAGCCAAAAACAAAATAAACACACAAAAAAAAACAAAAAAAAAAACACAAAACTTACACACAAAAAAAAAAATACACACACACAAAAACATACACAAACAAAAAAAACTTACACACACACAAAAACTTACACACACACACACAAAAACTAACACACACACAAAAACTTACAATCAACCACAAACATACACACACACAAAAACTTACACACACACAAAAACTTACACACACATACAAAAAATTAAACAAACACAAAAAAACTTAAACACATAAACTTATACATACCCAAAAAAACTTACACACACACACACAATTTAACACACCAACAAAAAATTACACAAAAACAAAAAATTACACACACACACACAAAAACTTACACACCCACACACACTATTACACACATAAACCTAACTGCACACACAAAATAACTTAATCACACAAAAAAACTTTCACAAACACAAAAACTTTACTTTCCAAAAAAAAAAACTTTAACACACAAAACTAACACACACAAAAAAAATAAAACACAAAAGAAAAATATAAAACAAACACAAAAAATAATACACACACACAAAAACTAGTAAACAAACAAAAACTTACACACAAAAACTTACACACACACAAAAACTTACACACACACATAAAAACTTACACACGAACAAAACTTACACACACACAAAAAAACTTACACACACACAAAAAACTTACACACACATAAAAACTTAAACATACATAAAAAATAACACACACACACAAAACTTACACACACACAAAAAAACTAGCACATACACAAAATATTACACACACACAAAAGATAACAAACACATAAAAACCTACACACACACAAAAAATTACACACACACACAAAAGCTTACACACACAAAAAAAATTACACACACACAAAAACTTACACACACACACAAAAACTTACACACACACAAAACACTTACACACAAAAAAAATCTCAAACACAAACAAAAAAAATTACACACACACTAAAACTTACACAAACACAAAAACTTACACACACACAAAAACTTTCAAACACACAAAAACTTAAACACACACAAAAACTTAAACACACACATAAAAACTTACACACACACAAAAAATTACACACACATAAAAACTTACACACACACAAAAACTTACACACACACACACACAAACTTACACACACACAAACTTACACACACACAAAAACTTACACACACAAAAAAAAATACACACACACAAAAACTAACACACACACAAAAAATAAAACACACACAAAAACTTACACACACACACACTCAAAAACTTACAAACACACAAAAAAAACTTACACACACACACACAAAATTAAACACACACACAAACTTACACACACACAAAAACTTACACACACACAAAAACTTACACACACACAGAAATTTAAACACAAATAAAAACTTACAAACACAAACAAAAAATTACACACACACACACACACAAAAATTTACACACAAAAAAAAACTTACACACACACAAAAACTAAAACACACACAAAACTAACACACACATAAAAACTTACACACACACAAAAAACTTACAAACACATAAAAACTTACACACACACAAAAACTTACATACACACACACACAAAAACTTACACACACTCACAAAAACTTACATACACAAACACAAAAAGACTTACACATACACAAAAAATTACAAACACAAAAACTTACACACACACAAAAACTTACAAACAAAAAAAAATTTAAACACACACAAAAAATTATCCACACAAAAAAACTGACACACAAACAAAAAATATTACACACACACACAAAAAAAAAAACTTACACACACAAATAAAAAAAAACACACAAAAAAACTTACACACACACACAGAAACTTACACACACATAAAAAAGTACACAAACATATAAAACAAAAAACAAAAAAAATCACATAAAAACAAAAAAAAAAAAAAACAAACAAAAAAAATTTCACACACACAAAAAATTACACACACAAAATAAATAACACACACACACACAAAAACTTAAAAACAAACAAAATCTTAAACACACACAAAAACTTACACACAAAAAAAAAATGACAAACACACAAAAACTTAAAAAGAAAAACAAAATTAAAAAAAAAAAAAAAATTCACAAAACACAAAAACTTACACACACAAAAAAAACTTACCCACACACACAAAACCTTACACACACACACACAAAAAAAAACTTACACACACACAAAAACTTACACACACACAAAAACTATAACACTCAAAAAGAAGATTACACACACACAAAATATTACACACACACACAAAAACTTACACACACACAAAAACTTACACTCACACAAAAACTTACACACACACACACAAAAACTGACACACACAAACACACATACACACACACACACACAAGAACTTACACACACACACAAAACTCACACACACACAAAAACTTACACACACACAAAAAACTTACACACACAAAAACTAACAAAAACACAAAAATTTACAAACACACAACTAATTACACATACAGAAAAAATAACAAACAAACAAAAACTAAAAAACACACATAAAAACTTACACACACATAAAAACTTACAAACACAAACAAAAACTTGCACACGCGCAAAAACTTACACACACACAAAAACTTACACACACAAAAAAAAAAATACAAAATCAAAAACACTTACACACACACAAAAACTTAAAAAAACAAACAAACTTACACATACACCCAAAACTTACACACACACACAAAAAAACTTAGACACACAAAAAAACTTTCACCTACAAAAAAACTTACACACACACACAAAAACTTACACACACATAAAAACTAAAGCTCACATAAAAATTCACACACACAAAAACTAAATCACACATACAAAAACTAAAACACACACACAAAAAATTACACAAACAAAAACAATTACACACACACAAAAACTAACAAACATACAAACAAAAACTTGAAAGAACAAAAAATATAAAACACACACAAAAACTAAAGAACATCAAAAAAACTACACACACACAAAAACTTACACACACACAAAAACTTAGACACACACAAAAACTTAAACAAAAAAAAAAACTTACACACACATAAAAAAATTAAAATACACACACAAAAACTTACACACACAAAAAAACTTACACACACACAAAAACTTACACACACACAAAAACTTACACATAAAAACAAAAACTTACAAACACAAAAAAAACTTACACACACACAAAAACTTACACACACACATAAAATTACACACACACACAAAAACTTACACGCACACAAAAATTAACACACACAAAAACATACACACACACACAAAAACTTACACACACAAAAAAAACTTACACACATAAAAAAATTAACACACACACAAAAACATACAACACACACAAAAACTTACACACACAAAAAAACTTACACACACACAAAAACTTACACACACACAAAAACCTACCACACACACAAAAACTAACACACACATACAAACACACACACACACAAAAAAACTTACCCACAAACAAGAACTTACACAAACACAAAAACTTACGCACACACAAAAAATTACACACACACACACAGAAACTAACACCCAAAAACAAAATTACACACACAAACAAAATAACACACACAAAAAAACTAACACACAAAAAAAAACTTAAAGTAACACAAAAACTTAAAAAAAAACAAAAAATTACAAACACATAAAAAATAATACACACAAAAAAAAAATTACACACAAACAAAAATTTAAGCACACACAAAAAATTACACACACACAAAAACTTCCACACACACAAAAACTAAAACACACACAAAAACGTACACACACGCAAAAACTTACAAAAACACAAAAAAACTTACACACAAAAAAAAAAATAACACACACACAAAAACTTAAACAAACACAAAAAATTACACACACAAAAAAACTTAAAAAAACAAAAAAAACTTACACAAACACAATCACATACACACACACATAAAAATACACACACACAAAAACTTACACACACACAAAAACTTACACACACACAAAAACTAAAACACAAACAAGAACATACACACACAAAAAAAACTTACACACACACAAAAACTAGTACAAACACAAAAAAACTTACACATACAAAAAAACTTACACACACAAAAAAACTTACACACACAAAAACTTACACACACACACAAAACTTACACACACAAAAAAAAACTTACACACACACAAAAAACTTACAAACACACAAAAACTTACACACACACACAAAAAATTACACACACACAAACAAACTAACACACACACAAAAAAAATTACACACACACAGAAACTTACACACACAAAAAAACTTAACACACACACAAAAACTTACACACACACAAAAAACTTACACCACACACAAAAACTTACACACACACAAAAACTTACACACACAAAAAAACTTACACACACACAAAAAACTTACACACACACAAAAACTTACACACACACAAAAACTTACACAAACAGAAAAACTTAAACACACACAAAAACTTACACACACACACACACACAGAAACTTACACATACACAAACAAACTAACACACACAAAGCAACATAAAAACACACAAAAACAAACACACATAAACAAACAAACACACACAACAAAAACTAAAACCCAACAACAAAAAAAAACACAAATAAAAACATACACACACACACAAAAAAATAAACACACAAAAAAATTTACACACACATAAAAACTTACACACAAAAAAAAACTTAAACACACACAAAAACTTACACACACACAAAAACTACAAAGAAAGCAAAAACTTACACAAAAACAAAAAAACATAAAAAACGACAAAAAACTTACACACACACAAAAACTAAAGCACACACAAAAACTACCAAAACACAAAAAATCTAACAAACACAAAAAAAACTTACACACACACAAAAGCTAACACATACAAAAAAGCTAACACACACACAAAAACTAACACACACAAAAAAACTAACGCACACACAAAAACTTACAAAAAAAAAACAAATTACTCACACACAAAAAAACTTAAACACACAAAAAAAATAAAACACAAACACAAAAACTAACACACAAACAAAAAATTACACACATAAAAAAACTTACACACACAAAAACTTACACACACACAAAAAAAAATAAACACACAAACAAAAAATAACACACACAAACAGAATTAAACACAGACTCAAACTTACACATACACACACAAAACTTACACACACAAAAAAAAAATTACACACACACAAAAACTAAAACACACACAAAAACTTAAACACACAAAAAAACTTAGACACACACACACAAAAACTTAGACACACACAAAAAACTTAGACCCACACAAAAATTTACACATACACAAAAACTTACACACACACAAAAACTTACACACACACAAAAACTTACACACACAAAAACTTACACACACACAAAAACTAAAACAAACAAAAAAACTTACACACATACACACAAACTTACAATCACACAAAAACTTACACACACATAAAAACTTACACACACACAAAAACTTACACACACACACACAAACTTACACACACACAAACTTACACACACACAAAAACTTACACACACACAAAAACTTACAAACACACACACTCAAAAACTTACACACACAAGAAAAAAAAACTTACACACACAAAAACTTACACACACACACACACAAAAACTTACACACACACAAAAACTTACACACACACAAAAACTTACACACTCACAAAAATTTACACACATGTAAAAACTTACACACACACAAAAACTTACCCACACACAAAAAACCTTAAACACACACACAAAAAAAAACTTACACACATACAAAAACTTACACACACACAAAAACTTGCACACACACACAGAAACTTAAACACACATAAAAACTTACACACACACACAAACTTAAACACACAAAAAAAAATACACAAAAACAAAAACATACACAAAAACAAAAACTTACACACACAAAAAAACTAAAAAAAAAACACACAAATACACACACACACAAAAACTACACCCCAAACAAAAAATTTAAAACAAACAAACAATAAAGCAATAACACACTCTAAAGCAAAATCATAAAATAATACACTCAAACAAAATATTACACACACACAAAAACTAACAAAATCAAAAAAAATTACACACACACACAAAAACTAAGATACACTAACAAAAACTTAAACAAAAACATGAATACTTACAAGAAAAAAAAAAATTACACACACACAAAAACTTACACACACACACAATTAAATACACACACAAAAAAACTAACACAAAAACAAAAAATAACAAACAAAAATAAAATTACACACACACAAAAAAACTAACAAAAACCAAAGGATATACACACACAAAAACTTACACACACACAAAAACTTACACGCACACAAAAAAAACTTACACAGACACAAAAACTTACAAACACACAAAAACTTACACACACAAAAAAAACTTACACACACAAAAAAACTTACACACACACAAGAACTTACACACACACAAAAAAACTTACACACACACAAAAACTTACACACACAAAAAAACTTACACACACACAAAAACTTACACACACACAAAAACTTACACACTCATAAAAACTTACACACACAAAAAAACTTACACAAAAAAAAAAACTTACCCATACACAAAAACTTACACACACACACAAAAAAAACTTACATACAAACAAATACTTACACACACAAAAAAACTTACACACACACACAAAAACTTACACACACACAAAAACTTAACCACACACACAGACACAAACACACACAAAAACTTAAACACACACAAAAACTAAAAAACACACAAAAAAGCTTACACACACACAAAAACTTACACACACACAAAATCTTAACACACACACACAATAACTTACACACACAAAAAAAGTAAAACACACAGACAAAAACTTACACACACACAAAAACTTACACAAAAACAAAAACTTACACACAAATAAAAGCTATCACATACACAAAAACTTACACACAAAAAAAAACTTAAACACACACACAAAAACTAAAACACACACAAAAAGTTAAACACACAAACAAAAAATTACACACAAACAAAAAAACGTAAAAACACACAAAAAACTTACACACAAACAAAAACTTACACAAACACAAAAACTTACACAAACACAAAAAACTTACAAAAACAAAAAAAACTTACACACACACAAAAACTTACACACACACAAAAACTTACACACACACATAAAAACTTACACACACAAAAAAATTTACACACAAAAAAAATTAAAAACATAAAAAAACTTACACACACAAAAAAAAACTTACAAAGACACAAAAACTTACAAACACACAAAAACTTACACACACAAAAAAAAAATTACACACACAAAAAAACTTACACACACACAAGAACTTACACACACACAAACAAAATCTTACAAACACACAAAAAAACTTACACACACACACAAAAACTTACACACACACACAAACTTAAACACACACAAAAACTTACGCACACACACAAAAACTTACACACACACAAAAACTTACACACACACAAAAACTTACACACACACAAAAACTTAGAAACACACAAAAAAACTTAGACCCACACAAAAAACTCACAAACAAAAACAAAAATACACACACACACAAAAACTAAAAAAAAAAAAAAAACATAAACACACACACAAAAACTAACACAAAAAAACACAAAAAAACAACAACACAATCTAACACAAACACAAAAAACATACAAAAACACAAAAAAATAACACACACACAAAAACTTACACACACACAAAAACTAACACCCACACAAAAACTTACACACATAAAAAAACTTACACACACACAAAAACTTACACACACACACAAAAACAAACACACACAAAAAAACTTAAACACACACAAAAACTTACACGCACATAAAAACTTACACATACATAAGAACTTACACAAACATAAACCCTTACACACACACAAAAACATAAACACACTCAAAAACTTAGAAACACACAAAAAAAAATTAAACACACACAAAAAACTTACACACACACAAAATCTTACACACACACAAAAACTTACACACACACACAAAAACTTACACACACAAAAAAACTAACGAAAAAAAAAAAACTAAAAAACAAAAAAAAGCTTAAACACAAAAAAAAACTAACACACACACACACACACAAAAACTTACACACACACAAAAACTTACACACACACACAAAAACTAACATCCACACACACAAACTTATACACACAAAAAAACTAAAACACACACAAACACAGACACACACACACAAAACCTTAAACACACGCAAAAACTTACACACACATAAAAATTTACACACATACAAAAACTTAGACACACACAAAAACTTACAAACACACAAAAAACTTACACACACAAAAAAACATACACACACATAAGAAACTTACACATACACAAAACTTACACACACACAAAAACTTACACACACAAAAAAACTTACACACACGCAAAAACTTACACACAAAAACTTACACACACACAAACACTAACACACAAAAAAAAACTTACACACACACATAAAAACTTACACACACACAAAAACTTACACACACACAAAAACTTACACACACACACAAAAACTAACACACACACAAACAAAAACTTACACACACAAAAAAACTTACACAGACAAAAAAACTGAAACACAAAAAAAAAAATACACAACAAAATCACCGTACAAACACACACAAAAAACTTACTCACACAAAAACTTACACACACACAGACACATACACACTAATAAGAGCTTACACACACACACAAAAACTTACACATACACAAAAACATAAACACACACAAACACTTACACACACATAAAAAGTTACACACACAAAACAAAAACTTACACACACACAAAAACTTACAGACACACACACAAAGACTTACATACACACAAAAACTTACACACACAAAAAAAATAACACACACACAAAAACTAACACACACACAAAAACTTACACACACACAGAAGCTTACACACTCACACAAAAACTTACACACACACAAAAACTTACACACACACACAAAAACTAACAAAAACAAAAAAACTTACAAACAAACAAAAACAAAAACACACAAAAAAACTAAAAAAAAAACAAAAAACATACACAAACAAAAAAAATAAAACACACAAAAAAAATTAACACACACAAACAAACTTACACACACACAAAAAACTACACAAACACAAAAAAACTTGCACACACACAAAAAATTAAACAAATAAACAAAATCTTACACGATAACACAAACTTAAACACACACAAAAACTTACACACACACAAAAACTTACACACACAAAAAATTACACACACACAGCAACTTACGCACAAACACAAAAACTTACACACACACAAAAACTTACACACACACACAAAAACTTACACCCACACACAATAACTGACCCCTATACACAAAGTTAAACACACACAAAAACATACACACACACAAAAACTTACACACACACACAAACTTACACACACACAAAAAATTAAACAAAAACAAAAAAATAACACACACATAAAAACTTACACACACACAAAAACTTACACACACATAAAAACTTACACACACACACACACACACACACAAAAACTTACACACACACAAAAACTTATACACACAAACAAAAAATAACAAACAAACAAAAAACTTACACACACACAAAAACTTACACACACAAAGAAACTTACACACACAAAAAAACTTACACACACAAAAAAACTTACACACAAAAACTTACAAACATACAAAAACTAACACACACACACAAAAAAACTTACACACACATAAAAACTAACACAAAAAAACAAAAACTTACAAACACACACACAAACTAAAACACACACATATAATCACAAACACAAAAACTAAAACAAACACACACAAAACTTACACACACACAAAAACTAACACACACACACACAATCTTACACACACAAAAAAACTTACAAACAAAGAAAAACTTACACACACACCAAAACTTACAAACACACACAAAAAAAAACTTACACACACACAAAAACTTACACACACACAAACACTTACACACAAAAAGAAACTTACACACACGCACAAAAACTTACACACACTCAGAAACTAACACACAAACAAAAACTTACACACAAAAAAAAAATGACACACACACACAAAAACTTACACACAAAAAAAAAATTATACACAAAAAAAAAAAAAAAAAAAAAAACAAAAAATTACACACAAATAAAAACTTACACACACAAAAAAAATTACAAACACACATAAAAATAAAAAAACTCAAAAAATTACACACACACACAAAAACTAACGCATACGCACAGAAACTTACACACACATAAAAAAAAACAAAAACATTGAAAATAACAAACACACAAAAACTTACACACACACAAAAACTTACATCCACACACACAAAAACTTAAACACACAAAATTACACATACAAACAAACTAACACACAAACAAACACTAAAACACGCACAAAAAATAACACACACAAAAAAAATACTTAAAAACACACAAAAACTTACACACACACAAAAACTTACACACAAAAATAAAACTTACACACACACAAAAAAACTAAACAAAAAACAAAAACTTACACACACACAAAAACTAAAACATATACAAAAACTGAAACGCAAACAAAAAAACTTACACACAAACAAATACACACACACACAAAAACTTAGACAAAAACACAAAAACTTAAAAACATACAAACAATTACAAAAACAAAAACTAAAAAAAACAAACACTAACTTAAACACACACAAAAAAACTTACACAGACAAAAAAACTAACACACACACAAAAACTTACATATACAAAAAAACTTAAACACACACAAAAACACTTACACACACAAAAAAAATTACACACACACAAAAAAAAACATACACAAACAAAAAATTACACAAAAAAACAAAATTAAACACACACAAAAAAAAATAAACACACACAAAAAATTACACACACATAAAAAATTACACACACATAAAAACTTAAACAAACAAAAAAACTTAAACACACAAAAAAAAACTTACACACACACAAAAACTTACAAACACACAAAAACTTACACACACAAAAAAAACTTAGACACAAAAAAGAACTTAAACACACACAAAAACTTGCACACTCACAAAAAATTACACACACAGAAAAACTAAAACACACACACAAAAACTTACACACACAAAAAAACTTACACAACACACAAAAACTTACACACACACACAAAAACTTACACACACGCAAAAACATACACACACAAAAACTAACACACACACAAAACTTAGAAACACAAAAAAACATACAAACACACAAACACACAAAAAAACTTACACGCACACAAAAACTTACAAACACACAAAACCTAACAAACAGACACAAAAACTTACACACGCACAAAAACTTACACACGCGCACAAAAACTTACACACACATAAAAACTCACACATACAAAAACTTCCACACACACACAAATTATCAAACACACACAAAAACTTACACACACACATAAAAACTTACACGCACACAAAAACTGATGCCAACACATAAGCATACCCACACACACAAAAACTTGCAAACACACAAAAACTTACACACAACAAAAAACATACAAAGACAAAAAAACTTACACACACACAAAAACTTATATACACACAAAAACTTACAAACACACACAAAAACTTAAAATAAACAAAAAAATTACATACACACAAAAACTTGAACACAAAAAAAAAAAATAACACAAACAACACAAACTCACACACAAAAAAAAAATTACGAAAAAAAACAAAATTACACCAACACAAAAAACAAAACAACAAAATAAAAAAAAACACAAAAACAAAAACTTAACAACACACAAAAAAACTTACACACACCCAAGAAATTACACACACAAACAAACTTACACAAACAAAAAAACTAACACACACACACACAAACTTACACTCACACACACAAACTGACAAACAAAAAAAAACTTACACACACACAGAAACTTACACACAAAAACTTACACACACAAAAAAACTAGCACACACACACAAAACTAACACAAACACAAAAACTTACACACACACACAAAAACTTACACACACACACAAAAATTTAGACACACAAAAAAACTTACACACACACAACAAAAACTTACACAAAAAAAAAAAATAACACACAAAAAAAAAATTACAAACACACAAAAAATAAAACACTCACAAAAACTGAAAAAAACACAAAAAATTACACACACAAAAAAACTAAAACACAAACAGAAATTTACACACACACACACACACACAAACAAAAACTAACACACACATAAAAACTGAAACACACACAAAAAAACAAACACACACAAAAAAACTTACACACACAAAAACACTTACACACACACAAAAACTTACACACACACACAAAAACTTACACACACACAAAAACTTACACACATATAAAAACTTACACACACTCAAAAACTTACCCACACACAAAAAAACTTACACACACACAAAAACTTACACACACACAAAAAAACTTACACACACATAAAAATTTACCCAAACACAAAAACTTACACACACACAAAAACTTACACACACACACACAGAAACTTACACCCACAAAAAAACTTACACACAGACACAGAAACTTACACACACATAAAAACTTACAAACACACAAAAACTTACATAACAAAAAAACTAACATACACAAAAACTTACAAGCACACAAAAACTGACACACACACAGAAACTTACACACACATAAAAACTTACACACACACACAAAAAATAACACACACACAAAAACATACACACACAAAAAAAATAAAACACAAAAATAAACTTACAGACACAAACAAAAACTAACACAAAGACAAAAACTTACACACAAAAACAAAATATTACACACACACAAAAACTTACTCAAAAATAAAAACTTACACACACACAAAAACTTACACACACATATAGTCTTACACACACAAACAAATTTACACACACAAAAACTAAAACAAACACACACAAATACACACACACAAAAACTTACACACACACAAAAACTTACACACACACAAAAACTAACAAAAACAAAAATACATACACACACACAAAAACTGAAAAAAACAAAAAAAAACTTAAACACACAAACAAAACAGACACACACACAAAAACTTACAAACACACAAAAACTTACACACAAACACAAAAAAAACTTACACACACACAAAAAACTAAAACACACAAAAAAACTTACACACACACATAAACTTACACACACACAAAAACTTACACACACACAGAAACTTAAACAAACAGAAAAACTTACACAAACATAAAAACATACACACACACAAAAAAACTAACACAAACAAAAACTTACACACACAGAAAAAATTACACAAACAAAAAAACTTACACAAACAAAAAAAACTTACACACACAAAAAAACTTACACACACACAAAAAAAACTTACACACACACAAAAAACTAACAAACACAAAAAAACTTACACACACACAAAACATTACACACACACACAAAAACTTACACACACACAAAAACTTACACACACACACAAACTTACACACAAACAAAAACTTACACACACACACAAAACTTACACACACACAAAAACTTAACACACACACAAAAACTGACACTCACAAAAATACTTATACACACACAAAAACTTACACACACACAAAAACTTACACATACACAAAAACTTACACACACACAAAAACTTACACACACACACAAAAACTTACACACACAAAAATACTTACACACACAAAAAAAACTTACACACACACAAAAACTAACACACACACAAAAACTCAGACACACTAAAAAATTTACACACACACACAAAAACTTACACACAAACACAAAAACTTACACACACAAAAAAACTAACACGAACACAAAAACTTATACACACAAACACACACACTTACAAAAATACAAAAACTTACACACACAAAAAAATACACACACACAAAAACTTACACACACATAAATAATTACACACACAAAAAAAACTTACACAAACAAAAAACTTACACACACACAAAAACTTACAACACACAAAAAAACTTACAAATACAAAAAAACTTACAAACACACACAAACTTACACACACACAAAAACTTAAACACACTTAAAAACTAACAAACATATAAAAACTAAAACCCACAAAAAAACTTACAAAAACACAAAAAATTACGAAAACACACACAAAAACTTACACGCACACACAAACTTACACACACATCAAAACTTACCAAAACACACAAAAACTTACACAAACACAAACACAAACTTACACACACAAAAAAACTTAAAAAGACACAAAAACATACACAGAAAAAAAAATTTACACACAAAAAAAAACTAAACCAAAAACACAAAAACTGACACACACAAAAACTTAAACACACACAGAAACTTATACACACACACAAAAACTTACACACACACAAAAACTTACACAAAAACAAAAAATTACAAACACACAAAAAATTACACACACACAAAAACTTACACACACACAAAAAAATTACACAAAAACAAAAAACTTAGACACACACACACAAAAACTTACACACAAACAAAAACTTACAAACACATACAAAAACTAACAAAAACACATAAACTTACACACACACACAAAAACTTACACACACACAAAAACTCACACACACATAAGAAATTACACACACACAAAAAATTACAGACACAAAAAAACTTACATAAACAAAAAAACTAACACAAACACAAAAAACTTACACACACACACACAAACTTAGACACACACAAAACTTACACACACACAAAAACTTACACAAACACACAAAAACTTATTACACACATAAACTTACACACACATAAAAACTTACACACACACAAAAACTTACACACACACAAAAACTTACACACACACAAAAACTTACACACACACACAAAAACTTACACACACAAAAAAACTTACACACACACACAGACAAACAAACTTACACACACACAAAAACTTACACACACACAAAAACTTACACACAAAAAAAAACTTACACACACACAAAAAACTTACACACACATAAAAACTTACACACACACACACACATACAAAAACTTACACACACACAAAAACTTATACACACACACAAAAAACTTACACACACACAAAAACTTACACACACAAAAAACTTACACACATATAAAAACTTATAAACACACAAAAACTTACACACACACAAAAACTTACACACATACAAAAACTTACACACACACAAAAACTTACCCACACACAAAACAACTAACACACACAAAAAAAATTACCCACACACACAAAAACTTACACATACACATAATAAATTACCACACACACAAAAAAATAAAAAAACACAAAAACTTACACACACACACACAGATACATAAACCCAAACACACGATTACACATACACAAACAGAGTAATACGCAAACATAACAGAATACACACACAAAAACTAACAAACAACAAAAAACTCACACACAAACAATAAATAAGATACTTAAAAAAAACTTACACACACACAAAAACTTACACACACACACAACCAAAAACTTACAGAAACACACAACTATACACACACACAAAAACTAAAACACACACAAAAACTAACACACACACAAAAAATATCACCCACACAAAAACAAACACACACACAAAAACTTACACACACACAAAAACTTACACACAAACAAAAAACTTACACACACACAAAAACTTAAACACCCAAAAAAACTACACACACACAAAAAATCTTAAAAAAAAATAAAACTTACACACACACAAAAACTAACAAACAAAAAAAAGCTTACATACACACAAAAACTAATAAAACCACAAAAAATTACTCACACACACAAACTTACACACACACACAAAACTTACACGCACACACAAAAAACCTACACACAAAAACTTACACACACGCAAACAAACTTACACACACAAAAAAACTTACACACACAAAAAAACTTACACACACACAAAAACTTACACACACACACACACCCACAAAATCTTACACACACACACAAAACTTACACCCACCCACAAAAACTTACACACACACAAAAACTTACACACACACACAAAAATTTACACACACACAAAAAAACTTACACACACAAAACAAAAATTACACACACACAAAAAACTTACACACACACAAAAACTTACACACACACACAAAAACTTACACACACACAAAAACTTAAAAACACACACAAAACTTACACACACAAAAAAAATTACACACACACACAAAAACTAACACACACACAAAAAATTACAAACAAATAAAAACTTACACACAAAAAAACTTACACACACACACAAAATAACACACACACACACACAAACACACACACACAAAAAAACTTACACAAAAAAAAAAACTTACACAAACAAAAAAACTAACAAACACAAAAAATATCACACTCAAATAAAAACTGACACATACACAAAGAAACTAACACTCACAAAAAAAATAACCCACACACAAAAACTTACCCACACACAAAAAACTTACACACACATAAAAACTTACACACGCACAAAAAAACTTACGCTCACACACAAACTTACACAAACACAAAAACTTACACAAGCACGCAAAATTACACAAACACACACAAAACTAAATACTACACACAAAAATACACACACACACACAGAAACATACACACACATACAAGAAAACAAACGAAAACGAACTTACACACACACAAAAACTTACAAACATAAAAAAACTTACACACACACAAAAACTAAAACACACACAAAAAACTTACACACAAATAAAAACAAAAACAAACATAAGAAACTTACACATACACAAAACTTACACACACACAAAAACTTACATACACACAAAAAAAAAACTTACACACACACAAAAAACTTACACTCACACAAAAAAAAACTTACACACACACAAAACTTACACACACATACAAAAACTTACACACGCACACAAAAACTTACACACACACAAAAAAACTTACACCCACAAAAAAACATACACACACACAAAAAAACTAACACGAAAAAAAAAACTTACACACAAACAAAAACTAACAAAAAATCAAAAACTGACTCATACAAAAAAAAATACACACACACAAAAACTAACAAACACACAAAAACTTACACACACACAAAAACTTAAACACACAAAAACTGACACACACAAAAAAAATTACACACACAAAAAAACTTACACACACAAAAAAAATCACAAAAGCAAAAAACTTAAACACACAAAAAAAATCTTACACACACACAAAAAAACTAAAAAACACACAAAAACAGAAACAGAAACAAAAAATAACACATACAAAAAAAAAAATACACACACAAACAAAAACTTACACACACACAAAAACTTACACACACAAAAACTCACAGACAAACAAAAACTTACACACACAAAAAAAACTTACACACACACAAAAACTTAGACGCACACAAAAATTTACACACACACAAAACTTACACACACACAAAAACTTAAACACACACAAAAACTTAAACACACAAAAAACTTACACACACACAAAAACTTACACACACACAAAAACTAACACACACACACAAAAACTTACACACACACATAAACTTACACACACACACACAAACTTACACACACAAAAAAGAACTGACACACACACAAAAACTTGCACACACAAAAAAAATAACAAACACAAACAAAAACAAACAAACACAAAAAAATTTACACACACACAAAAACTTACACACACACCAAAAAACTTACACACACAAAAAAAACTTAAACACACACAGAAAATTACACACACACACAAAATATTACACACAAACAAAAAAACTTACACACACAAAAACTTACACACACACAAAAAATTACACACACACAAAAACTTACACACACACAAAAACTTACACACACACAAAAACTTACACACACACACAAAAACTTACAAACCCACAAACAAACAAACAAAGACAAACAAAAATAAACACACACAAAAAACTTACAAACAAACAAAAAAAAACTAAACCAAACACATAAGAACTTACACACAAAAAAAACTTACACACATAAAAAACAACTTACATGCACACAGAAACTTACACACACATAAAAACTTACACACACACAAAAACTAAAACACACACAAAAAATTACACACACACAAAAAAATACACAAACACAAAAAATTTACACACGCACAAAAAATTACACACACAAAAACTTAAAAACACACACAAAAACTTAAACACACACAAAAACTTACACACACACAAAAAATTACATACAAACAAAAACTAACACACACACAAAAACTTAAACAAACACAAAAACTTACACAAAACAAAAAAACTTACAAACACACAAAACTTAGACACAAAAAACTTACACACACAACAACCTACAAACATACACAAAAACTTACACACACACAAAAACAGACACACACACAAAAACTAACACACACACAAACTTACACACACACACAAAATCTTACACACACAAACAAAAACTTACACACACACAAAAACTTATACAAACAAAAAAACGTACACATACACACAAAAAAACTTACACACACACACACAAAAACTTACACATACATAAACAAAAACTAACACACACACAAAAACTTAGACAAACAAAAACAAACTTAGACATCCAAAAAACAATTTACACACGCACAAAAACTTACAAACACACACAAAACACACAAACAAACTTACACACACACAAAAACTTACAAACAAACAAAAAACTTGCACACATAAAAACTTGCACACACAAAAAATTACGCACACAAAAAAACTTACACACACACACACACACACACACACACACACAAACAAAAACATACAAACAAAAATACACACACACACAAAAACTTACACACACAAAAAAACTTACACACACAAAAAAAACTTAAAAAGACAAAAAAAATTACACACAAATAAAAAAATACACACAAACAAAAACTTAAAACCACAAAAAAAACTTAAAAAAAAAAAAAAAAATACACACACAAAAAAACTTACACACACAAAAAAAAACTTACAAAAAAAAAAATATTAACACAAACACATAAAAATACACACACACACAAAAACTAGAAAATACACAAAAACTTACACACACAAAAACTTACAAACACACATAAAATTACACACACACACAAAAACTCACACACAGACAAAAACTTACACACACACACAAAAACTAACACACAATAAGAAACTTACACACACACAAAAACTTACACACAAAAAAAAAATAAAACACACAAAAAATAAAACAAAACCAGGCACAAAAACTTACACACACAAAAACTTACACACACACAAAAACTAACAAGAATACAAAAACTTACACACACACAAAAACTTACACACACACAAAAACTTACACACACACACAAAAACTTACAACACACACAAAAAACTTACACACACAAAAAAACTAACACACACACAAAAACTAACACACAAACAAAAAACTTACAAACACAAAAAAACTAACACACAAAAAAAAACTTACACACATACAAAACTTACACACACAAAAAAAAAAACACACACACACAAAAAATTACAAAAACACAAAAAATTACACACACACAAAAACCTAAACTCACAAAAAATCTAAAACACACACAAAAACTTACACACACACAAAAACTTACACACACACAAAAAAACTTACACACAAAAACTTACACACACACAAAAACTTAGACACACACGCAAAAACTTAGACACACACAAAAACTAACACACACATAAAAACTTAGACACAAAAATAAAAGCTTACACACATAAAAAAACTTACAAACACACACAGAAAAAATTACACACACACACAAAATCTTACACACACACAAAAAAAATTACACACACACAAAAAAAATTACACACACAAAAAAACTTACACACACAAAAAAACTTACACACACAAACAAACTTAGACACACACACAAAACCTTAGACACACACAAAAAACTTAGACACACACAAAAATTTACACACACAAAAAAATTACACACACAAAAAAATTTACACACACAAAAAAACTTACACACACAAAAACTTACACACACACAAAAACTTACACACACACAAACACTTACACACACACACACACACACTTACACACAAAAATAAAATTACACACACACACACAAACTTAAACACACACAAAAACTTACACACACACAAAAACTTACACACACAAAAAAACTTACACGCACACAAAAAAACTTACACACACACAAAAACTTACACACACACAAAAACTTACACACACACCAAAAAACTTACACACACAAAAAAAACTTACACACACACAGAAACTAACACACACACACACAAAATCTTACAAACACACAAAAAAACTTACACACACAAAAACTTAAAAACAAAAAAAACATTAAACACAGACACACACACTTACACACACACAAAAACTTACATAAACACAAAAACTTACACACACAAAAAAACTTAGACACACACACAAAAACTTAGACACACACAAAAAAAATTAGACACACACAAAAACTTACACACACACACAAAAACTTACACTCACAAAAAAACTTACACACACACAAAAACTTACACACATACACAAAAAAACTAACACACACACAAAAAAACTTACACACACAAAAAAACTTACACACACACAAAAACTTCCAAAAACACAAAAACTAAGACACACACAGACACTTACACACACACACACAAAAACTTACACACACAAAAAAACTTACACACAAAAAAAAACATACGAACAATCAAAAACTTACAATAAAACAATAACTTAAACAAACAAAAAAAATTACTCAAAAAAAATATTTTAAACAAACTAAAACAATTAAACACAAACAAAAGATTAAACAAACACAAAAAACTTAAACACATACAAAAACTTACACACACACAAAAAATCACACCCACTCAAAAAAACTTACACACACACAAACTTACACACACACACCAAAACTTAGACACACGCAAAAACTTACACACACACAAAAACTTACAAACACACAAAACCATACACACACACACAAAAAACTTACACACACAAAGACTTACACACACACAAAAACCTACACACACAAAAAAACTTACACACACACACACACAAAAACTTACACACACAAAAAAACTTACATACACACAAAAAAACTAAAACACACAAACAAAAACTTAAATACACACACAAAAAATTACACACACACAAAAACTTACACACACACAAAAACTAAGAAACACATACAAAAACTTACACACAAACACAAAAAATTACACATACACAAAAAATTACACACACACAAAAAAACTTACACACACACAAAAACTTACACACACAAAAAAAATTACACACACAAAAACTTACACAAACACACAAAACTAACACACACACAAAAACTTACACACACACAAAAACTTACACACACACACAAAAACTTACACACATTCAAAAACTAACACACACAAAAAAAATTACACACACAAAAAAACTTACACACACACAAAAACTTACACACGCACACAAAAACTTAGACACACAAAAAAACTCACACACACACAAAAAGTTACACACACACACACAAAAACTAACACACACAAAAAAACTTACACACACACACACAAAAACTTACACACACACAAAAACTTACACACACACAAAAACTTACAAACAAACAAAAACTTAGACACACACAAAAACTTAACACACACACACAAAAACTTAAAAAAACAAATAAACTGACACACACACAAAAAATTACAAACACACAAAAAAACTTACACACACACAAAAACTTACACACACATAAAAAGTTACACACACACACACAAAAACTTACACACACACAAAAATTTACACACACACACACAAACTTACACACACACAAAAAAAAACTTACACAAACACAAAAAAAATAAAAACAAACAAAAACTAACACAAACACATAAAATAAAACACAAAAAAACAACTACAAACAAACAAAAAATTACAAAAACACAAAGAATAAAAATCACTCAAAAAAACTTAAACACACAAATAAACAGACACACAAAAAAAAAATTACACACACACAAAAAAACTTACACACAAACAAAAAATTACACACACAAAAACTTACACACACACAAAAACATACACACACACAAAAAACTTACACACACACAAAACTTACACACACACAAAAACTTACACACACACAAAAAGCTTACACACACAAAGAAACTAACACACACACATAAAATTACACACACACACAAAAACTAACACACACAAAAAAAATCTTACACACACAAAAAAAATTAGACAGACACATAAACTAAAACATACACAAAAAAACTAACACACACAAAAAAAAACTAACACACACACAAAAAATAACACACACAAAAAAACTTACACACACACAAAAATTTACACACACACAAAAAACCTAAGACACACAAAAAAAAATTAGACCCACACAAAAATTTACACACACACAAAAACTAACACACACACAAAAACTTACACACACACAAAAACTTACACACACAAAAACTTACACACACACAAAAACTTAGACACACACAAAAACTTACACACACACAAAAACTTACACACACAAACACTTACACACACACAAAAACTTAGACACACACAAAAACTTACACACACACACACAAAGACTTACACACGAACATAAACTTACACACACACACAAAAACTTACACACACAAAAAAACTTACACAAAAAAAAAAACTTAAAAACAAAAAAAAACTTAAACACACACAAAAACTTAAACACACACAAAAACTTAAAAAAACAAAAAAACTTACACACAAAAAAAAAACTTACACACACAAAAAAAACTTACACACACACAAAAACTTACACACACACACACACAAAAACTTACAAACAAACACAAAAACTTATAAACACACAAAAACTTACACACAAAAAAACTTACACACACACAAAAACTTACACACACAAAAAAACTTACACACACAAAAAAACTTACAAACACGCACCAAAACTTACACACACACAAAAAACTTAGACACACACAAAAACTTACACAAACACAAAAAAACTTAGACACACGCAAAAACTTACACACACACAAAAACTTACACACACACAAAAACTTACACACACACACACTAAAACTTACACACACACAAAAACTTACACACACACAAAAATTTACACACACACAAAACTTACAAACACACAAACACTTACACACACACACACAAAAACTTACAACCTCAAACAAACTTACACACACACAAAAACTTACAATAACAAAAACTTACACACACACAAAAACTTACACACACACAAAAAAACTTACACACACACAAAAACTTACACACACACATAAAAACTTACACCCAACCAAAAAATATTACAAACACGAAAACAAACACGCACGCAAAGAAACAAATACACACTAAAACTTACACACAAAAAAAAACATAGACACACACAAAAACATACACACACACAAAAACTTACACACACACACACAGAAACTTACAAACGCATAAAAACTAAAACAAACATACAAAAATAAACAAACAAACGAAATTAAACACACACATAAAATTACACACATAAAAAAACTTACACACACAAACATAAAATAACACAATCAAACAAAATTACAAACACATAAAAACGTTACACACACACACACAAAAACTTACACACACACAAAAAAACTTACACACACACACAAAAACTTACAAACACACAAAAAAAACTTACACACACACAAAAAACTTACGCACACACAAAACTTACACACATATAAAAACTTACACACACAAAAAAACTTACACACACAAAAAAACTTACACACACACACACAAAAACTTACACACACACAAAAAAACTTACACACACACACAAAAACTAAAACACCCGAAAAAACTTACACACACACACAAAAACTAAGACACAAATAAAAACTAAAACAAACAAAAAAAACAAACCACAAAAACAAAATTACCCACAAACAAATTATTACGCACACACAAAAACTAAAACATAAACAAAAAATTACACACACACACAAAAACTAACACAAACAAAAAAACAATCAAACACAAAAAAATTTACACACAAAAATAAACATAGACACACACAAAAAACTAACACAAACAAAAAAAAGTACACACACACAAAAACTTACACACACACAAAAACTCAAACACACACAAAAATTTACACACACACACAAAAAAAGAAACACAAAAAAACTTACACACACACGAAGACTTACACACACACAAAAACTAAGACACATACAAAAACTTATACACACACAAAAACTTACAACACACAAAAACTTACACACACACAAAAACTTAGACACACACAAAAACTTACACACACACACACAAACACTTACACACGACAAATAAACTTACACAAACAAACAAAATATTACACGCACACAAAAACTGACACACAAAAAAAATCGTACACACACACAAAAACTTACACGCACACAAAAAAACTTACACACACACAAAAACTTACACACACACAAAAACTAAAAACTGCACCAAAAACTTCCACACACAAAAAAAACTTAAACACACACAGAAACTTACACACACATACACAAAAATCTTACAAACACACAAAAAAAATAACATACACAAAAAAACTTACACACACACAAGAACTAACACAAATAAAAAAACATACACACACAAAAACTTACACACACAAAAAAACTTAGACACACACACAAAAACTTAGATACACACAAAAAAACTTACACACACACAAAAACTTACACACACACAAAAAAATTAAACACACATACAAACTTACACACACAAAAAACTTAAACACACAAAAAAACTAACACACACAAAAAAACTTACACACACACACAAAAACTGACACACACAAAAAAATTTACACACACATAAAAACTTACACACTCATAAAAACATACACACACACACAAAAAACTTACGCACACACACAAAAACTTACACACACACAAAAACTTACAAACACACAAAAACTTACACACACACAGCAACTTACAAACACAGAAAAACTAACAAACACACAAAAACTGACACACACACATAAAAACTTACACACACACAAAAACTTACACACATACAGATACTTACACACACACACACAAATTTACACACAAAAAAAATCTTAAACACACACAAAAACTTCCTCACACACACAAACTTACACACACACACAAAAACTTACACACACACACAAAAACTTACAAAAACAAACAATATTACATCAACACAAAAAACTTACACACACAAAAAAACTCAAACAAAAACACAAACTAACACTAGCAAAATATCTAACACACAAACACAAAAACTTACACACACACAAAAACTTACACACAAACCTAAACAAACAAACAAAAAATTACACACACACAAAAACTTACAAACACACACAAAAACTTACACAAACAAAAAAAACTTAAACAAACGAACAGACTTACAGACACTAACAAACTTACACACACACACACAAACTTAGAAACACACAGACTCTTACCAACATAAACTTACACACACACAAAAACTTACACACAAGAAAAAACTTGCAAACACACAAAAACATACACACACACACAGAAACTAAGACATAAAAACATATTTACACACACATAAAACTTACAAATAAACAAAAACATGAACGCAAACAAAAAACTTACACACACACAAAAACTTACACACACACAAAAACTTAGAAAAACAAACAAAAGCTTAGACACACAAAAACTTACACACACACAATAACTTGCCCTAAAAAAAAATAATACACACACACACAAAAACTTACACACACAAACAAAAACTTACACACACACAAAAACTTACACACACACAAAAACTTACACACACACAAAAACTTAGAACAGCCAAAAAAAACTTACACACCCACAAAAACTAACATAAAAACAAAAACTTACACACACACAAAACTTAAACACACACAAAAACTTACAAAAACACAAAAACTTAAAAAAACAAAAACTTACACAAAAAAATATACTTACAAAAACACATAAAATTACACACACACACACAAAGACTTGATCGTAAACATAATCTTACACACACACACAAAAACTTACTCACGCACAAAAACAAACAAACACAAAGAATCTTTCACACGAGCTAAAACATACACACACACAAAAACTTAAAAACACACAAACATAATTACACACACAAAAAAACTTCAGAACGCACAAAAAACTTACACACACAAAAAAACTTCTAAACACAAAAAAAATTACACACACACACACAAAATCAATATAACACAAAAATAATTAAACACAAAAAAAAAATTACACAAAAACAACAACAAAAAAACACATAAAAAATTACACACACACAAAAACTTACACACACACAAAAACTTGCACATACACGAAATCTGAGACACACACAAAGAAACTTAGAAACACAAAAAAAACTTAGACAAACACAAGAAACTTACACACACACAAAAAACTTACACACTCACAAAAAATTACACACACAAAAAAAATTAAACACACAAAAAATTACACCCACACACACAAACTTACACAGACACAAAAACTTACACACACAAAAACTTACACACACATAAAAACTTACACACACACAAAAACTTACACACACACACACAAAAACTTACACACACACACAAAAACTAACACACACACAAAAACTAACACACACACAAAAACTTACACACACACAAAAACTTACACACACACAAAAACTAACACACACACAAAAACTTACACGCGCAAAAAATTACACCCACACAAAAACTTACACACACACAAAAACTTACACACACACATAAAAACTTTCACACACACAAAAACTAAGACACACGCACAAAAACTAACACACACACAAACTTACACACACACAAAAACTTACACACACACAAAAACTTACACACACACACAAAAACTTAGAAACACACACAAAAACTTAGACACACAAACAAAAAATTAGACAAAAACAAAAACTTACACAAACACAAAAAAACTGACACACACACAAAAACTTAAAAACACAAAAAAACTTACAAACACACAAAAACTTACACACACACACAAAAACTTACACACACACAAAAACTTACACACACAAAAACTTACACACACACAAAAACTTACACACACACAAAAACTTACACACACACACACAAAAACTTACACACACATAAAAACTTACACAAACACAAATACATACACACACACAAAAACTTAAAAAACAACACAAACTAACACACAAACACACACATACAAAAAAACAAAAACAAAAAAAACAAAAAACGCATACACGCACGCAAAAACTTACACACACAAAAAAACTTACACACACAAAAAAACTTACACACACACAAAAAAACTTACACACACACAAAACTTAGACACACGCACAAAAACTTACACAAACAAAAACTTACACACACAAAAAAACTTACACACACACAAAAACTTACACACACACAAAAACTTACACACACACACAAACTAACACACCCACACAAAAAACTAACACACACAAAAACTTAAACACACACACAAAATTACACACACATAAAAACTTACACACACACACACAAAAACTTACACACACATAAAAACTTACACACACAAAAAAACTTACTCACACAAAAAAAAAAAACTTACACACACACACAAAAACTTACATACACAAAAAAACTTAGACACACACACAAAAACTTAGACACACACACAAAAACTTAGACACACACAAAAAAAAAGACAAACACAAAAAATAACAAAAACACAAAAAAAAAAAAACACTAAAAAACAAATACACACAAAAAAACAATAAAACACAAAAAAAAATACACACACACAAAAAAAATGACACACACAAACAAAAATACACAAAAAAAAAATTAAACACACATAAAAACTTATAAACACACACAAAAATACACACACACACACAAAAACTTACACACACACAAAAACTTACACAAACACAAAAACTTACACACACACAAAAAAACTTACACACACACAAAAACTTACACACACACAAAAAGTTACACACACACACACAAAAACTTACACACACACAAAAACTTACACACACACACAAAAAAACTTACAAACACACAAAAAAAACTTACACAAACAAAAACTTACACACACATAAAAACTTACACACAAAAAAAAACTTACACACACACACACAAAAACTTACACACACACAAAAACTTACACACACACATAAACTTACAAACACACAAAAAAACTTACAAACACACAAAAACTAACACACACATGAAAACTTACACACACACACACAAAAAATTACACACACACAAAAATTTACACACACACAAAAAAACTTACAAACAAACAAAAAAAACTTACACACACACAAAAAACTTACGCACACACAAAACTTACACACACACAAAAACTTACACACACAAAAAAACTTACACACACACAGAAACTTACACACACATACAAACTTACAATAACACAAACAAACTTACACACAAAAAAACATACACACACACAAAAACTTACACACACACACAAAAACTTACAAACACACAAAAACTTACACACACATAAAAAGTTACACACACACACAAAAAAACTAAAACACACAAAAATAAACTTACAAACACACAAAAAAACTTACAAAAAAAAAAAAAAAATTTAAAAAAAAAAACAAAAATAAAATAAAAAAAAATAATACAAACACAAAAAAACTAACACACACAAAAAAAATAAAACACACATAAAAACTAAAACACACAAAAAAACTAACACTCACACAAAAAAACTCAAACACACAAAAAAAATAAAACACAAAAATAAAATTACAAAAAAAAAAAAAACTTACACACAAACAAAAACTTACACACACAAAAAAACTTACACACACAAAAAAACTTACACGCACACAAAAAAAATTACACACAAAAACTAGCACACACACAAAAACTTACACACACACAAAAAAACTAAAACACAAAAAAAAAATTAAACTAAAAAAAAAACATACACAAACAAACAAAATCTTACACACACACAAAAAAACTTACACACACACAAAATCTTACACACACAAAAACTTACACACACAACCAAAAACTTACACACACAAACAAATACTTACACACACACAATAACTTACACACACACAAAAACTTACACACACAAACAAACTTACACACACACACAAAACCTTAGACACACACAAAAAAATTAGACCCACAAAAAAATATACACACAAACAAAAATAACACACACACAAAAACTTACAAACACACAAAAACTAAAACACACAAACAATTACACAAACAAAAAAACATATACACACAGACACAATAACACACACACAAACACAGAAAAAAACACGAAAAAAAAATGAAAAAAACAAATAAAAACTTACACACACACAAAAACTGTCACACACACACAAAATAACACACACAAAAAAAAATAACACGCACACAAAAAAACTTACACACACACAAAAACTTACACACACACACAAACTTACACAGACACACAAAAAATTACACACACAAACAAATACTTACACACACACAAAAACTTACACACACAAAAAAAATTACAAACACAAACAAACTTACACACACAAACAAAAACTAAGAACCAAACACAAAAACTTAGCCCCACAAAAAAATTAACAAATACACAAAAACTAAAACACACACAAAAACTTACACCCACACAAAAACTTACACACACAAACACTTACACACACACAAAAACTAAGACAAACACATAAAATTACACACACACAAACAAACTTAAACACACACAAAAACTAACGAACAAACAAAAACACACACACAATAAAAAATACACGCACACAAAAAAACTAACAAACACACAATAACATACACACACACAGAAACTTACACACACACCAAAAAACTTAAACAAAAAAAAAAAACTTAAACACACACAGAAAATTACAAACACACACACAAAATCTAACAAACACACAAAAAAACTTACACACACACAAAAACTATCAAACACAAATAAACTTACAAACACAAAAAAAATATTACACACAAAAAAAAAATTACGCAAACAAAAAAACTTACACACACACAAAAACTTAGACACACACAAAAAAAATAAAAAACACACAAAAAAAATAACACAAACAAAAAAAATTAAAAACACACAAAAAAACTTAAAAATAAAAAAAAAAATACACAAAAACAAAAACAAACACACACAAAAACTAACACACAAACACAAAATAATACACAGACACAAAAACTTACACACACAAAAACTTACACACACACAAATAATTACACACGCACAAACACATACACACACACACACAAAAACTTACACACACACAAAAACTTAAAAGCACACAAGAACATACACGACCAAAAACACTTAACAGCACCACCCCAAAATAAATCCCGAACGCACTAAAAAACAAACACAAAATAACACGCGCAAAAACTCACACACAAACAAAACACTACACACACACAAAAACTTAAACACACAAATACAAAATAACACGCACGCAAAAAATGACAAACATATAAAAACTTACAAACACACAAAAAAACATACACACACACAAACTTACACACACACAAAAACTTACACAGACACAACAAATTAAACACAAACAAAATCTTACACAAACAAAAAAACTTAAACACAAACAAAAATAACTTACACACACAAAAAATTAAACACACATATAAACTTACACACACATAAAAACTTACACACACACACAAAAACTTACACACACATAAAAACTTACACACACAAAAAAACTTACACACACAAAAAAAACTTACACACACAAACAAAAACTTACACACACAAAAAAACTTAGACACAAACAAATAAACGTACACACACACAAAAACTTACACAGACACAAAAACTTACACACACAAAAACTTACACTCTCACAAATACTTAGAAACACACACAAACTTACACACACACACACAAAAACTTACACACACACAAAAACTTACACACACACAAAAACTTGCCAGAACACCAACTCATACACACACACAAAAACTGACCACCCTACAAAAAAATACAAAACCAAAAAAACTTACTCGCACAAAAACTTACACCCAAACAAAAACTTACACACACACAAAAACTTACACACACACATAAAAACTAACACACACACAAAAACTTACACACACATAAAAACTTACACACACGCACAAAAACTTACACACACACAAACTTACACACACAAAAAAACTTACACAGACACAAAAACTTACACACACACAAAAACTTACACACACACACACAGAAACTTACACACACAAAAAAACATACACACACACAAAAACATACACACACATACAAACAAACACACACACATAAACTAACACACACACAAAAACTTAAACACACAAAAAAAAAATTACACACACACAAAAAATTACAAACACACAAAAACTTACACACACACACAAAAACTTACACACAAACAAAAATTTACACACACACACAAAAACTTACAAACACACAAAAAAAGCTTACAAACACACAAACAAAAACTTAAACACAAAAACTTACAAACACACAAAAAAACTTACAAACACACAAACAAAAACTTACACACAAACACATAAAAACTTACACACACACAAAAACTGACACACACACACCAACTTACAAACACACAAAAACTTACAAACAAACATAAAATTACACAAACACAAAAAATCACACACACAAAAAAACTTACACACACAAAAACTCACAAAAAAACACAAACTTACACAGACAAAAAAAAAATTACACACAAAAACTTACACACACACAAAAACTTACACACACACAAAAAATCTAACACAAACAAAAAAACTGACACAAACACTTATTCTTACACACATACAAAATCTTACACACACACAAAAAAACTAATTCTAACACAAAAACTGACACACACACAAAAACTAACACACACACAAAAAAAATAAAAAACACGCAAAAAAACTTAAACAAACAAAAACTTAAACACAAAAAAAAAATTACAAACACAAAAAAAATTACACGCACACACAAACTTACACACACACACAAACTTACAAACACACACAAAAAACTAAAACACACACAAACTTAAACACAGACAAAAACTAATACACACATAAAAACTTACACACACACACACACAAAAACTTACACACAAATAAAAACTTACACACACAAAAAAACTTACCCGCACAAAAAAAAAAAACTTACACACACACACAAAAGCTTACACACACAAAAAACTTAGACACACACACAAAAACTTAGACACACACACAAAAAATAAGACACACAAAAAAAAAATTACACACACAAAAAAAATTACACACACACACAAAAACTAAAACACACAAAAAAAATAACACACAAAAAAAAATTTACACACACAAACACTTACACACACACACACAAACTTACACACACAAAAAAAATTACAAACACAAAAAAACTTACACACACAAAAAAACTTACACACACACAAAAACTTACACACACACACACAAAAACAAACACAAACACAAAAACTTACACACACACAAAAACTTACACACACACAAAAAAACTTACACACACACAAAAACTTATACACACATAAAAAGTTATACACACACACAAAAACTTACACACACACAAAAAATTACACACACACACACACAAAAACTTACAAAAACACAAAAAAAACTTACACACACAAAAACTTACACACACATAAAAACTTAGACACACACAAAAACTTACACACACACACACAAAAACTAACACACACACAAAAATTTACACACACACATAAACTTACAAACACAAAAAAAAACTTACACACACACAAAAACTTACACACACATAAAAAGTTACACACACACACACGAAAACTTACACACACACAAAAATTTACACACACACACAAAAACTTACAAACACACAAAAAAAACTTACACACACACAAAAAACTTACACACACACAAAACTTACACACACACAAAAACTAACACACGCACAAAAACACACACACACACACAAAAACTTACACACACAAAAAATATTAAAAAAACACAAAAAAACTTAAAAAAACACAAAAACTTACAAACACACAAAAACTTAGACACACACAAAAAAAATAACACAAACAAAAAAAATAATACACACAAAAAACTTAAAAACAAAAAAAAACTTAAACGCACAAAAAAAAAATAAAACACAAAAAATTGCAAACACACAAAAACTTAGACACACACAAAAAATCTTACACACACAAAAAAAATGAAAAACAAACAAAAAATTACACACACACAAAAAATAACACATAAACACAAAATCTTACACACACAAAAAAACTTACACAGACAAAAAAACAAACAAATACAGAAAAAAAATTAAAAACACAAAAAAAAACTTACACACACACAAAAACTAACAAACACACACAAACTAACACACACACAAAAACTTACACACACACACAAAAATTAGACACACACAAAAAACTTAGACCCAAACAAAAATTTACACACACACAAAACTTACACACACAAAAAAACTAACACACACACAAAACTTACACACACAAAAACTTACACACACACAAAAACTTAGACACACACAAAAACTTACACACACACACACAAAGACTTACACAAACACAAAAACTTACACACAAAAACAAAACTTACACACACAAAAAAACTTACACACACACAAAAACTTACACACACACAAAAACTGTCACACACAAAAAAACTTACACACACACACACAAAAAATTACACACACACAAAAAAACTTACACACACACAAAAACTTACACACACACACACACAAAAAAAAACAAACACACAAAAAAACTTACACACACACAAAAACTTACACACACACAAAAACTTACACACACACACAAAAACTAAAAAAAATAAAACCTTAAATAAACAAAAAAAATTAAACATAAAAACAAAATTAGACACACACACAAAAACTTACACACACACAAAAAAACTTAAAAACACACAAAAACTTACACACACACACAAAAACTTACAAATACAAAAAAACATAAATACAAAAAAAAACTTACACACACAAAAACTTAAACACACACACAAAAACTTACACAGACACAAAAACTTACACACACAAAAACTTAACACACACATAAAAACTTAGACACACATAAAAACTTACACACACACACACAAAAACTTACACACACACAAAAACTTACAAGCACAAAAAAACTTACAAACAAAAAATAACTTATACAAAAACACAAAAACTCACACACACAAAAAAACTTAAACACACAAACAAAATTACACACTCAAAAACTTACACACAAAAAAAACCTGAAACACACACAAACAATAACACACACACATAAAAAAATACACACACGCAAAAACAAACACACACATAAAAAATAACACACACACAAAAAAACTGACACAAACAAAAACTCACACACACAAAAAAACTTACACAGAAAAAAAAAAATACAAACAAAAACAAACAAACAACCTAAAAAAATAGTACACACACACACAAAAAACTTAAAAACAAAAAAACATAGACACACACAGATAAAAATACCAACATACAAGAATACACACACACACAAAAACTAAAACCTACACAAGAAATTAAACGGCAAAAAAAAATTAAAACCACAAAAACACAAAAACTTACACACACAAACAAAAACTAACACACACACAAAAACTTAGAAACACACAAAAAAACTTACACACACACACAAAAACTTACACACACACAAAAACTTACACACACACAAAAACTTACACACACACATAAAAACAAACACACACACAAACACTAACACACACACAAAAAATAACACACACACAAAAACTTACACACACACACAAGAACTTACACACACACAAAAAATGACTCACACACAAAAAAAATTAAACACACAATAAAACTAAAACAAACAAAAAAACTTAAAAACACAAACTAACTTAAAACCACACAAAAATACTAAAAAAAACAAAAAAAACTTAAACACAAAAAAAAACTTACACACACACAAAAACTTACACATACACAAAAAACTTACACACACATAAGAACTTACACACACAAATACTTAAAAACACATAAAAACTTACACACACACACACACACACACACACACACACACAAAACTTACACACCCACAAAAACTTACACACACACACAAAAACTTACACACACACACAAAAACTAACACACACAAAAAAACTTACACACACAAAAAAACTAACAAACAAAAAAAAACTTACACACTCAAAAAAAATTACACACACAAAAAAACTTACACACACACAAAAACTTACCCAAACAAAAAAAAACTTACACACACACAAAAACTTACACACACACAAAAAAACTTACACACACACAAAAACTTACACACACACAAAAACTTACACGCACAAAAAAACTTACACACACACACGCAGAAACTTACAAACACACAAAAACTTACACACACACACAGAAACGTACACAAACATATAAACTTACACACAAACAAAAACTTAAACACACACAAAAACTTACACACACACACACACAAAAAAAAACTTACACACACAAAAAAACTTACACACACAAAAATTTACACACACACACAAAAACTTACATACACACAAAAACTTACACACACACACAAAAACTTACAAAAAAACAAAAAATAACACACACAAAAAAAATTAAACACACACAAAAACTTACACAAAAACAAAAAATTAAACAAAAACAAAAACAAACACAAACAAAAAAAATTAAACAAAAACAAAAAAAACTTAAAAAAAAAAAAAAAAATAAAACAAACAAAAAAAATAAAAAACAAAAAAAAACTTACATACACACAAAAACTTACACACACACAAAAACTTACACACGACACAAAAACTTATACACACACAAAAACTTTCACACACACAAAAACTTACAAACACACACAAAAACTTACACACACAAAAACTTACACACACACAAAAAATAACACACACATAAAAACTTACACACACACAAAAAATTACTCACACAAAAAAAACTTACACACACACAAAAAAACTTACACACACAAAAAAACTTAGACACACACACATAATCTTACACACAAACAAAAAATTACACACACAAAAAAAATTACACACACACACAAAAACTTACACACACACAAAAACTTACACACACACAAAAAAACTTACACACACACAAAAAATTACACACAAAAAAAAAATTACACAAACAAATAAACTTACACCAACAAAAAATAATAAAAAAAAAAAAAAAAAATAAAAAAAAAAAAAAAACTTACACACAAAAAAAAAACTTACAAATACACAAAAAATTACACTCAAAAAAAAACTAACACACAAAAAAACACTTACACACACACACAGAATTAAACACACACAAAAACTTAAACAAAAAAACTACAATAAGAAAAATAATTAAAATAAGATAAAAATATTAAAAACTAATAAAATAAAACAAAAACAAAAAAACTTACACACACACAAAAACTAGAAAACACACAAAAACTTACACACACACACAAAAACTTATACAAACACAAAAACTTACACACACACAAAAACTTACACACTCACAAACATTTACACACACACAAAAACACACACACACAAAAATTTACCCACACACAAAAAAACTTACGCACACACAAAAACTTACACACACACAAAAAAAACTTACACACACACAAGAACTTAAACACACACAAAAACTTACACACACAAAAAACTTACACACACACACGCAGAAACTAACACACACACAAAAACTTACACACACACAAACAGAAACTTACACACACACAAAAACTTACACACACACAAAAACTTACACACACACACACAAAAACTTACACACACAAAAAAACTTACACACACACAAAAAAACTAACACACACACAAAAACTTACACCCAAAAAAAAAATTACACACACACACAAAAACTAACAAAAACATAAAAATTTACACACACACACACAAAAACTCACACACACACAAAAACTTACACAAACATAAAAACTTAAGTACACACAAAAAATTACACAAACACAAAAAAAAACAAAAACAGAAAAACTAAAACACAAAAAAAAACATAAAAACACACAAAAAAATCTAAAAAAAACAAAAAAAACATACACACACAAAAAACTTACACACACACAAAAACTTACACACACACAAAAACTTACACACACATAAAAGCTTACACCCACAAAAAAACTTATACACACACAAAAACTTAAACACACAAAAAAAATTACACACACACAAAAACTTACACACAAAAAAAAAACTTAAACACACAAAAAAATACTTACAAAAAAAAAAATAATAAAAACAACACAAAAAATTACACACACACAAAAAAACTAACACAAACAAAAAAAACTTAAACAAAGACAAAAAATTACACACACACATAAGCTTACACACACACAAAAACTTACACACACACAAAAACTTACACACACACAAAAAAACTTACAAACACACAAAAACTTACACTCACAAAAAAAAAATTACACACAAAAACTTGCACACAAACAAAAAATTACAAACACACAAAAAAGCTAAACCACACAAAAAAACTTACACACAAACAAAAACATACAAACACACACAAAATCTAACACGCACACAAAAAAACTTACACACAAAAACTTACACACACACAAAAACTAAGACAAACACAAAAAAACTTAAAAACACACAAAAACTAACAAACAAACAAAAAATTACAAACAAAAACAAAATATTACAAAACACAAAAAATTAAACACACACAAAAACTTAAACAAACACGAAAAATTACACAAACACACAAAAACTTACACACACACAAAAACTTACACACACACAAAAAACTTACACACACACAAAACTTACACACACACAAAAACTTAGACACACACACAAAAACTTAGACACACACAAAAACTTAGACCCACACAAAAATTTACACACACACAAAAACTTGCACACACAAAAAAACTTACACACATACAAAAAATTACACACACACATAAAAACTTACACACACACAAAAACTTACACACACAAAAACTTACACACACACAAAAACTTAGACACACACAAAAACTTACACACACACACACAAAAACTTACATACACACAAAACTTACACACACAAGAAAACTTACACACACACAAGAAAACTTACACACACACAAAAACTTACACACACAAAAAAACTTACACACACAAAAACTTACAAACACACAAAAACTTACACACACACAAAACCTTACACACACACACAAAAACTTACACCCACAAAAAAACTTACACACACACAAAAACTTACACAAATAAAAACAAACTTACACAAACAAAAACTCTTAAAAAAACACAAAAACTTTCACAAACAACAACAAACAATACAGAAAACAAAAACATAAACAAACACAAACTCATACACACACACACAAAAATTTACACACACACACAAAAATACTTACACACACACAAAAACTTACACACACACAAAACTAAAAAACACACAAAAACTGAGACACATACAAAAAAACTTAGACACACACAAAAAACTTAAACCCACACAAAAACTTAAACACACAAAAAACATTAAAAAAACACAAAAACTTACACACAGACACAAACTTACACACACACACACATAAAAACTTACACACACAAAAAAACTTACACACACAAAAACTTACACACACACAAAAACTTAGACACACAAAAAAACTCACACACACACACAAAAAAACTTACATACACACAAAACTTACACACACAAGAAAACTTACAACCACACAAGAAAACTTACACACACAAAAAAACTTACACACACACAAAAACTAACACACACAAAAACTTATACACACACAAAAACTTACACACACACATAAAAACTTACATACACAAAAAAACTCACACACACATAAAAACTAAGACAAACACAAACACAAACACACACACAAACACACACAAAAACTCACACACAAAAAAAATTACAAACTCAAAAACTCTTACACACACACAAAAACTTACACACACAAAAACTTACACACACACACAAAAACTTACACACACACAAAAACTTACACAAACACACACACAAAAACTTACAAACACACAAAAACATACAAACACACACAAAAACTTACACAAAAACACAAACAAAAACTTACACACACACACACACAAACTTACACACACAGACACACACACAGAAAAACTTACACACACAGATACGAAACACACATAGAGACGACACACACATAGAGACAGCACACACACAGAGACGACAAACACACAGAGACGACACACACACAGAGACGACTTCCAATGTAAGAGCAAGCATAGAGTACGATCGCTATAGCCGCAAGCATATTTCATGTTGTCATAGATGGCAGCACACCTGCTCAGACACACACTCATAGTGAGAGACAGGCGAAAAGTTAGGTTATTTTAGGTTCCCTTAGGTTAGGTTAGGTGAGAGACATAAAAAGTTAGGTATATGGTTTGGTTAGGCTAGATTAAGTTAGGTTAGGTTAGGTTAAGTTAGGCTAGGTTAGGTTAGCCTACGTACACGCGCGTACGTAGGCTAACCTATCCTAACCTAACCTAACCTAACTTAATATAGCCTAGCCTAACCTAACCATACACCTAACTTTGCCTGTCTCTCACCTAACCTAACCTAAGTGAACCTAAAATAACCTAACCTTTTTGCCTATCTCTCACTATGAGTGTGTGTCTTAGCAGGTGTGCTGCCATCTATGACAACATGAAATATGCTTGCGGCTATAGCGATCGTAATCTATGCTTGCTCTTACTTTGCAAGTCGTCTCTGTGTGTGTGCTGTCTCTATGTGTGTGTCGTCTCTATGAGTGTTTGTATCTGTGTGTGTGTGTGTAAGTTTTTGTGTGTGTGTGTGTGTGTGTGTGTGTGTAAGTTTGTGTGTGTGTGTGTAAGTTTTTGTGTGTGTGTGTGTGTGTGTGTATGTTTTTTTGTGTGTGTAAGTTTTTGTCTGTGTGTATGTTTTTGTGTGTGTGTAAGTTTTTTTGTGTGTGTTAGATTTTGTGTGTGTGTGTAATTTTTTTTGTGTGTTTTAGTTTGTGTGTGTGTGTGTGTGTAATTTTATTTGTGTGTGTGTGAGTTTTTGTGTGTGTGTAAGTTTTTGTGTGTGTGTGTGTAAGTTTTTTTGTGTGTGTAAGTTTTTGTGTGTGTGTGTAAGTTTTTGTGTGTGTGTGTAAATTTTTGTGTGTGTGTAAGTTTATGTGTGTATGTGTGTAAGTTTTTATGTGTGTGTAAGTTTTTGTGTGTGTGTAAGTTTTTTTTTTGTTTAAGTTTTTGTGTGTGTGTAAGTTTTTGTGTGTGTGTAATTTTTGTGTGTGTTTAAGTTTTTATGTGTGTGTAAGCTTATGTGTGTGTGTGTAAGTTATTGTGTGTGTGTAAGCTTTTGTGTGTGTTTTAGTTTGTTTGTTTTTTTAATATTGTTTGTTTTTGTAAGTTTTTGTGTGTGTGTTAGATTTTGTGTTTTGGTTTTATTTTATTTTTGTGCGTATTTTTTTTTGTGTCTGTGTGAGTTTTTGTGTGTGTGTAAGTTTTTGTGTGTGTCTAAATTTGTGTGTGTGTCTAAGTTTCTGTATGTGTGTAAGTTTTGTGTGTGTGTAAGTTTTTTGTGTGTGTATGTTTTTGTGTGTGTGTAAGTTTTTTTGTGTGTGTGTATTTTTTTTTTTTCGTTTAAGTTTTTGTGTGTGTGTGTGTAAGTTTTTATGTGTCTCTAGGTTTTTGTGTGTGTGTAAGTTTTTATTTGTGTGTAAGTTTTTTGTGTGTTTGTAAGTTTTTTTGTGTGTGTTAGTTTTTTTGTGTGTGTAAGTTTATGTGTGTGTGTAAGTTTTTTTGTGTGTGTGTAAGTTTTTGTGTGTGTGTAAGTTTTTGTGTGTGTGTGTAAGTTTTTGTGTGTGTGTGTGTCTTTGTATGTGTGTAAGTTTTTGTGTGTCTATAAGTTTTTGTGTGTGTGTAAGTTTTTATGTGTGTATGTTTTTGTGTGTGTGTGTAAGTTTATGTGTGTGTGTGTAAGTTTTTGTGTGTGTGTGTAAGTTTTTGTGTGTGTGTAAATTTTCGTGTGTGTGTAAGTTTTTGTGTGTGTGTTTAAGTTTGTGTGTGTGTGTGTGTGTGTAAGTTTTTGTGTGTGTGTAAGTTTTTGTGTGTGTGTGTGTAAGTTCTTGTGTGTGTTTAAGTTTTTTGTGTGTGTGTAAGTTTTTGTGTGTGTAAGTTTGTGTGTGTTTTTTAGTTTTTTTGTTTGTGTCTTTTTTTTTGTGTGTTTTATTTTCTTTATGTGTTTAAGTTTTTTTGTGTGTGTGTGTAAGTTTTTGTGTGTGTGTAATTTTTTGTGTGTTTTTAAATTTTTTTGTGTGTTTTGTAAGTTTTTGTGTGTGTGTAAGTTTTTGTGTGTGTGTGTAAGTTTTTGTGTGTGTGTAATTTTTTGTGTGTGTGTGTAATTTTTTTTGTGTGTGTGTAAGTTTTTGTGTTTGTGTAAGTTTCTGTGGGTGTGTAAGTTTTTGTGTGTGTAAGTTTTTTTGTGTGTGTAAGTTTTTGTGTGTGTGTTCTTTGTGTGTGTGTAAGTCTTTGTGTGTGTGCCCATTTTGAAGTTGGAAAATATTAAATATGAATTTTTTGTGTTTTAAGTGTTTCATGACATTTTGATGTAAAAAAAAGTATTGCTTGGTGTTGAGATATCCAAAAAGCTGTAAAGTAAAGTTGTGGGTGAAAAGGATGGGTAATTCAAGTTGTAAAATGGGTTTAGGAAGGACATTAAGAAAAGAACTTGCTCTTAAATGCCCTTTGAAAAGTATTGCTTGGTGTTGAGGTATCCAAAAAGCTGTAAAGTAAAGTTGTGGGTGAAAAGGATGGGTAGTTCAACTTGTAAAATGGGTTTAGGAGGGACATTAAGAAAGGAACTTGCTCTGAAAAGCCTTTGAAAAGTATTGCTTGGTGTTGAGATATCCAAAAAGCTGTAAACTAAAGTTGTGTGTGAAAAGGATGGGTACTTCAATTTGTAAAATGGGTTTAGGAAGCACATTACGTAAAGAACTTGCTCTGAAATGCCTTTTGAAAAGTATTGCTTGATGTTGAGGTATCCAAAAAGCTGTAAAGTAAAGTTGTGGGTGAAAAGGATGGGTACTTCAACTTGTAAAATGGGTTTAGGAGGGACATTAAGAAAGGAACTTGCTCTGAAATGCCTTTGAAAACATTACATAAAATTAGGTTGTACTTAGGCTAAAACACTTGTGTTTTAAGTGTGTTTCATGACATTCTAAGATGTAAAAAAAAATAAAAAAAAAAATTGGTCACTACAAACATTATTTTTCTAATAGTAAAAGTTGCGACACACATATATATATCATCCCCATTTTTAAGTTGGAAAATATTAAATGTGAATTTTTTGTGTTTTAAGTGTGTTTCAAGACATTCTATGAGATGTAAAAAAACGTTAAAAAAAACTAAAAAAAAAAAAACTCAAAAAAGTTTTGGGGGGGAGGGTTGGTGGGAGGGGGGAGGTTGAGGGGTTGGAGGGAGGTTGGAGGGATAGGGTTGAGGGATAGGGGTAGGACTTGGGGCCCAAAAACTGTAAAGTAAAGTTGTGGGTGAAAAGGATGGGTACTTCAACTTGTAAAATGGGTTTAGGAAGGACATTACATAAAGAACTTGTTCTGAAAAATATATTCGAGGGGGAGCCAAAATTTGGGGGGCGAGGGCTCTTGTGTTTCTCAAGTCATCTTCTAAAATGACTGAAACTGGTTTGCCTAAATAATTCCCTAAAATGCCTAAAAAGGTTTCACCCAAACAATCCCTAAAATTTCTAAAATGGTTTCACCCAAATAATCTCTAAACATAATATCAGCGTGTTCCCTTTGTTTTGACATCCCTGCGCTGTCACATTTGAAATTCCTAGGAAACCCTTTCCCGTGTTAATCTTTTCATGTCTAAGATCAAAACATTCGCCCGGAAACAATTCTCCTGGACGAACACCAAAGACATTAATAAACTTCGCCTGGAAAAAATTCTCCTGGACGAACACCAAAGACATTAATAAACTTCACCCGGAGACATTTCTCGGAAACGTGTTCTCCCTGGGGATTCCATGCCCATATATGGTGCCCCGTCGGACTGACAGCACAGGTGTTCTCCCTAGGGACTCTATGCCCATATTTGGACTCCCGTCACGATCAATTGAGGCCTCTCTACTAATCTTCACTCTAGAGCTTGAAGACTGCCGTATAATTGAGGCCATAACAATAGCAGACAGGGGATAGATCATATGTCTGTTTGACCCCAGACATAATCTTGAAGAGACGCGTATCCCCATTTTCTATGCGCACTCAACATTCACTATCTTCATAGAGTGTAATTATCATTTTGAATAGTCTATCAAGTACTCCGTAATAATCAAAATCTTCCATAATCTTTCGATAAACAGAATCGAATTCCTTTTCAAAACCAGTGAAGAGAATGTGTATATTTTTTTGCCGCATTCCCTGAACTCTTCAACCATTTGTCTAAGAATGATCAGAGCAAGATTTACCAGGTCGAAATCCGTGTTTTTCTTCCCTGGGGTATGAGTCTAGGGATGTTCTTAGGCGTTGTAATAAGACTGTGGCCAGTATTTTACTAGGTACAGACGTTAAGCTGATGCTCCTCCAGTTGTCATAGATTAGCGCATCACACTTCTTGAAGACTTTGACCAGTATGACCCTGTTCCAATTTTTTGGGCATTTTTCGCTATCCCAGATGATCACTAAGAGAGCAGTCGGAACAGTTATATCTTCAGCATTTCTGCTGTAATCCCACCTACTCCAGAAGCACGTGCATTTTTCAACCTTTTCACAGCTCTCGTTACTTCTTCGGTGCTGGGGGGTCAGTCTTTTCGTCAATTAGAAAGAAAGGTCAGATCCACAACGTTTAATTAAAAAAGAAACTTGGTAAAAGTTGTATGATTTTTGGAATCGGTGGCTTCTAATGGCACAACTTTTTGTTTAATTAAGAAAATTAGAATTTCCAATAATTCCGCGCCTTTGTGCACGCAATTAACAAAAATAATCGAGAACAAAGAATTATGTTCAGTGTGAAGAAAACATCTACTTGGCAAACAGGAATTATTTTGTATTCAACAGCGGGACAGTAAAATGGGGACAAATGTATAATTGTTAATGAGGCTAGGCAGGTAAGTGAGTAGGGGGAGATATATTTTTTTATTTTATGCATAAAATATTTGACTATTTAGAAGTTGCCGTTGTCTTTTTCTCAGAGCAGGCTATTTCTTGTTAGTATTAAATATAAAAAAACAAGTTTTTTTTAACTGAAAGTAAGGAGCAACATTAAAGCTTGAAACGAAAAGTAATTATTCCGTATACGAAAGGGACTGTCTCCTCCTCAACGCCTCACTCTTTACGCTAAAGTTTTATATTGTTTTAAAAAATAGCGTTATGAGAAATAGTCTAAATTTAGCGTAAAGAGCGAGGCGTTGAGGAGGGGACAGCCCCTTTCATATACGGAATAATTTCTGTTCGTTTTAAGTTTTGATGTTGCTCCTTACTTTCAGTTTAAAAAACTTGTTTTTTTTTTATTTAATTTTTGAACATTTTTGAATTAATTCAGGTTTTGATTTTGGCTCACCGTACATGGATAATTAAAACAAAATTTGCATATTAATTTTACTTTTATTTGGTTAAATGGTTTTCTCGAAAGTTGTTTAATTTTATTTACGAATTTTTTTATTAGTAATAAATATACTCAACTTACGAATACGTTAGAACGAAATTCTTTATTAATTTTTTTTAATGAGTATATTAGGGGGTTCACCAACTAGTCAATACCTCGCTCTCTACGCTAAAGTTCGAATTTTTTTCCAATTCTTTAAAAATGACCCCTTAATCACAAAGGCCGTTAATTAGAATAAATAGCTCTTATGAAAGTACTAAAAATTCTTTGGCTTCAATAGCGAGGCAGTGACTAAGGGGCGAACACAATCATATACGCAATGATTTCTGTTCGTTTTAAGTTTTGATGTTGCTCCTTACTTTCAGTGGAAAAACTTATTTTTTTATTTAATTTCTGATCGTTTTTTTTAGATAATGCTGAGAAATCCTCCGCCCCCTTCATAGCAACGGCCCTTCCCCCATGAAAACTTCCTCCTTGGAAAGATCCTCACACGTATCCCTCGACCCCCCCCCCCGCTACCGGAAAAAATCGCTCCTGAAAACGTATGTATGCTTCCCAATAACCACTACTACATGTAAACATTGGGTAAACTTCCTAACTTCCAGCCCTCCCCCCGAGGACTTTGGGGAATTAGGGCATCCTAAAAGACATATTTATTATACTTTCGACTATGCTGAACAAAATGGCTATCTCAAAATTTTAATCGGGTGACTTTGGGAAAAAATCAGCGTGGGAGGGGGCCTAGTTGCCCTCCAATTTTTGGTCACTTAAAAAGGGCACTAGAACTTTTAATTTCCGTTTGAATGAGGCGTCTCACGATATTCTAGGACCACTGGGTTGATACGATCACCCCTGGAAAAAAGAAAAACAAACAAAACAAACAAACAAAAAACAGATAAACACGCATCCGTGATCTTTCTTTTGAAAAAAAAAAAAAATTCCACATTTTTGCAGATAGGAGCTCGAAACCTCTGCAGCAGGGTTCTCTGATACACTGAATCTAATGGTGTGATTTTCATTAAGGTTATGTAGCTTTTAGGGGGTGTTTCCCCCTGTTGTTGAAAATCAGGCAAATTTTCTCGGTCGCGTAACTTTTGATGGGTAAGACTAAAGTTGATGAAACTTATACGGTATATTTGAAATCAGGATTAAAATCAAATTCTTTTGATGCATCTATTGGTATCAAAATTTTGTTTTCTAGAGTTTCGGTTACTATTGAGCCGGGTCGCTCCTTACTTACAGTTCGGTACCACGAACTGTTTGATGGACTATTCTAAATATAACTCATGTCTATTAAAGTTATTGGTATAGGCTATATGTACATTGCTAGTTCACTCTTTTAGAAGTTGCCGTAGTCTTTTTTCACAGCACATGCAGTTTCTTTTTCTATTAATTATTGCAAATATAACTAATGTCTATTAAAATTATTTTCTTGTCTACTAGATGCTTTAACAAGCTTTAGCGACATCATTGTAATGGTTCTTTGGGCTCCCTAATAATGGGGAAACAAAACTAAAGAAGAAAATGGAATCAATTTGCTAAGACAGTAGATTTATATGTCCTTGTTTTATTCTTTCGTCTGTGTGACAGAAAGGCTTTTATTCATTCTTTTTATGCTTTAATGTTTGTTTTAAATATTTACTTTCACAGGCTATTTGGAGACACCAAGATTGCTTATAAATTTACTGCAATTCCCATACTCAGGCTTCACGACTCATGAATACAGTCCAAACAGGAGGAGGGGGAGGAGGGTCATTAAAAGGCGACAAGGAATACGAGGTAAGAATAGTTATTACCCTATCTTAAAGCTTTTCTTTATCTTTATGAAGAGGTGTAATTCTTATTGAACTCATCTTTTGTTAAATTAATGACACTGAAGGCATCGTATCAAAGCCAATATTGTAACAAGCTGATATAATATAAATTATGAAGAGCATTGTGTGTAAGAAGTTATTAGTTGTCAAGAATAAATGTTACTCTTTGACAACTCTTTCTACCCATATGGGTTTTAAACCTAGATCTTGCTTCTTTTTTCCCCTCACTGTTAATATGTGCAGGTATATCATAGGCAGCGTGTTAGCGCTGCCTAAGTAAAGAACGATGTGGGCACAATGTGTTTTTTTTTTTTTTTCTCGATACCCAGGCACTTAGTAACGAAGGAGTCGTCGTAGAAACTTCAAAACAGGCTCATTCGAATGGAAATTAAAAGGGCTAGTGCCCTTTTTAATAGTCAAAAGTGATTGGAGGGCAACTAGTCCCCCCCCGCGTCCAACTGTCCCCCAAACACATCCAATCAAAATTTTGAGGTAGCTAGTTTGTTCAGCGTAGTTGATTTCCAGATAGAAAATATGTTTTTGAGGAGGATACTCCTCCATAGCCCTTAGTGCAAGTGTTTTACGCTATGGCCTAAGGGTATAAAAGGTTTTTAAAGAAAGCTTTGTCTTAGAAGCTTCAAAACGGGCTCATTCGACTGTAAATTCAAAGGGCTAGTACTCTTTTTAACAGTCAAAAGTGATTCGAGGGCACTTCGCGCCACCCCCCCAACGCCCATCATTCCCCCAAACATATCCAATCAAAATTTTGAGATAGCCATTTTGTTCAGCGTACTTGATTTCCAGATAGAAAATATGTTATTGAGGAGGACACTCCACCACAACCATCAGGGCAATGGTTTTAAGTTATGCCCTGGGGGCATATAAGGATTTTATAGAAGGCTTTGTCGTAGAAACTTCAAAATAGGCTCATTCGATTGGAAATTCAAAGGGCTCGTACCCTTTTTAATAGTTGAAAGTGATTGGAGGGCAACTAGCCCCCCCCCCTCGCCGCTCATCCTCCCAAACACATCCAATCAAAATTTTGAGATAGCCATTTGGTTCAGCGTAGTGGATTTTAAGATAGAAAATATGTTTTTGAGGAGGACACTCCCCCACATCCCTCAGGGCAAGGGTTTTAAGTTATGCCCTGGGGGTATATAAGGTTTTTAAAAAAAATGTTGTCGTAGAAACTTCAATAGAAACTCATTCGACTGGAAATTCAAAGGGCTAGTACCATTTTAAATAGTTGAAAGTGACTGGAGGGCAATTAGCCCCCCCCCTCACCCATCAATCCTCAAAAAACATCCAATAAAAATTTTGAGATAGCCATTTTGCTCAGAGTAGTTCATTTCTAGACAAAAAAATTTTTTTGAGGAGAACACTCCCCCACAGCCCTCAGGGCAAGGATTATAAGTTATGCCCTGGGGGCATATAAGGTTTTTATTGAAATCTTTGTCGTAGAAACTTGAAAAACTGCTCATTCGATTTGAAATTCAAAGGACTAGTACCCTTTTTATTATTCAAAAGTGATTTGAGGGCACCTAACCCCCTCTCACGCCCACCTTTTCCCGAAACACATCCAATCAAAATTTTTAGATAGCCATTTTTTTCAACGTATTTGAAAGTTTTGGAAATTAGGTCTTTAAGAATGACAACCCCTCCCCCCACAGTCCTCAGGTCAAGGGTTTTAAGTTATGTCCTGGAGGCATATAAAGTTGCTATTGAAAGCGTTGTCGTAGAAACTTCAAAGCGGCTCATTCAATTGGGAATTGAAAGGGCTATTACCTTTTTTAATAGTCGAAAGTGATTGGATAGGGACTAACACCCCTCTCACGCCCACCATTTACCCAAACACATCGAATTAAAATTTTGAGATATCCATTTTGTTCAACGTAGTTGAAAGTTCTGGAAATTTTGTCTTTTAGGATAATAACCCCCTCAGAGCCCTCAGTGCAAGGGTTGTAAGTTATGCCCTGGGGGCATATACATTTTTATTGAAAGCGTTGTCTTAGAAACTTCAAAACAGGCTCATTCGATTGGAAATTGTAGTGGCTAGTGTCCTTTTTAATAGTCGAAAGTGATTTGAGGTCAACTAGCAACCCCCCCGCCCTGCCCATCAGTCCCCCTCACACATCCAATCAAAATTTTGAGATAGCCATTTTGTTCAGCGTAGTGGTTTTCCAGATAGAAAATAATTTTTTAGGAGGACACTCCCTCACAACCCTCAGGGCAAGGGTTATGCCCTGGGGGCATATAAAGTTTTTATTGAAAGCGTTGTTTTAAAAACTTCAAAACAGGCTCATTCGATTGGATATTGGAGTGGCTAGTGCCCTTTTTAATAGTCGAAAGTGATTGGAGGGCAACTAGCCCCCCCCCCACGCCCATCATTCCCCCAAACACATCCAATCAAAATTTTGAGATAGCCATCGTATTCACCGTAGTTGTTTTCGTGATAGAAAATATGTTTTTGAGGAGGACACTCCCCCACAACCCTCAGGGCAAGGGTTTTAAGTTATGCCCTGGGGGCATATACGGTTTTTATAGAAGGTGTTGTCCTAGAAACTTCAAAACAGGCTCATTCGATTGGAAATTCAAAGGGCTAGTACCCTTTTTAATAGTCGAAAGTTATTGGAGGGCAACGAGCCCTCCACCCACGCCCATCATTCCCCCAAACACATCCAATCAAAATTTTGAGATAGCCAGTTTGTTCAGCGTAGTTGATTTCCAGATAAAAAATATGTTTTTGAGGAGGTTTTTACACAAACCTCCTCCCTCCCATTTGCCCATTTTGCTTAAAAACTAAATGTTGCCTTAAGATTAAATCAAAATGCAGTGTGATATTGCTAATTCCAAACAAGGCATCTTAGCAGTATCCCAAGAATGACTGAGGGTATTATATTCGGACTTTCGAGGCTAATTCTGCTCTTAAAATTTAACCAAATCAAAATATTGTAAGTGTATCCAAGCTATCAAAGAGAGTAAACAGATTTTTTTGCCAATGGTATCAAGTTTCCATTTCAGGTCAAATAGAGGAGGTATGAAACTAAGTTAAACAGTACTATTTGTGTCCAGATTTTTAAGATGGTGTATGTTGTTAAAATTGCTGAAAATTTTTCTCCAGCATACAAATAGCAGGCCAAACTATAAAGTCTTAAAAAGCGAAAAGATTAAAAGTGTTATTTTCTTTTTCCCTGAAAAGACTATGTCAATATAAAACGAACAGAAATTAATTAAAAAAACTTTTCCCACAAAATGAGTTTTTCAAAGAAAAGTAAAGAACTCCATTAAACAAAAAATGAGCAAAAATAAAATCAAATAATCTACCAAGCTCGAAACTACCACAAATCTGCATCGATAAACAAATGAAACCCAAAACGAAAAGAAATTACAAACCCCCTATAACCGAGTCAAGCTCAAAACGAGCAGAAATTAACATAAGTTGAGTGCAAAACCCCTATGCCTTTCCAAGGCCAGAACAAAATTCGCACTTTACTGAAAAAATACAAATGAATGTGCATTGTCAGCTTAATATACATATACTGATATTTAGTAATCAAAATCTAAAAATTATTTGATTTATTAAAGTTGTAAAAGTAAAAACATTTATATATTTTTCAGTATAGTGCAAATTTTGTTCTGGCCTTGGCTAGGCATAGAGGTTTTTGCGCCCAACTTATGTTAATTTCTGCTCGTTTTGAGTTTGACTCGGTTATTTTTTGTAATTTCTGTTCGTTTTGGGTTTCATTTATTTATTGATGCTGATTTTTGGTAGTTTCAAGCTTGGTAGATTATTTGAATTTATTTTTACTCATTTTTTGTTTAATGGAGTTCTTTACTTTTCTTTGAAAAACTTATTGTGTGGAAAAAGTTTTTTTAATTAAATATCAAAGATTCCAGTTCAAAACAAATAAAAATTACAAGTATTACTTATCAGCCTATAATACAATTATTTATGAAACTTTTACAAATAAACCAACTATTGACATATCCCTGTATTTGTAGAATTATACTAAACTAGTGCTTTACTCAAAACACAAAGCACCTGCATAAGAAAGCAGTTTTGTTGTTTTTAGGGGCCCAAAAATCATTCTGTTGTCCGTAGGAAACAACAAACTAATCTATAACGCTTTCCTTATCCTAAATACGTATTCTTCGAGTGATGATATCGGTAACTTTTAGCATATAACTTAAATCCTCCAGAAAATTTAAGCAAAAAAGAAATGTTAATCTAGTAACACGAATCTCGTTAAACAACAGACATAAATAACAGACTGATTCATCTAGCAACTGGTTGGTCTTACAAGCTGCAACATCAATAGCTAATAAAATTATATCTTAAATTTTAGAAACACATTTTCGTATTGCTCAAAATACAAAACTAATCAACAACAATACAAATTCCTAGAATCTAATTATTTCTGTCTGTTTTCCTAACACTGCTAAGACGCTTAACTTCGTACTTTTCTTGAAAATAATAAAAGACAATCAAGCAGTTTGTGGAAACAAACCACATGCTAAGAGCGACTCAGTCCAGTTGTAGCTGAAACTCTAAAAGTAGAAAGGCCTCAATTGATCGTGATACCCACCCCTGCTGCCATCTACAATTTAGTCTAACTCTGTCAGTACACCAAATAAGGACATAGAGTCCCTAGGGAGAACACGTGGTTAATGGGGTCAATGACCTCTTTTTCCAAGGTCGATTTATTTGTTGTTTTGGTCAAGTGCACGCTCGAGGTGAATGTCAAGGTGTCCAGAAATAGGAAACAGTTAGATCACACGTGACAGGTGATGTCATGGTTGATTGATTGTCAAGAAAGGGGAATTAATTTGTTGTTTCTAAGGAGAATTATTGATTCAACAAAGGGGAATTAATTTGTTGTTTCTAAGGGGAATTATTGATTCACGAAAGGGGAATTAATTTGTTGTTTCTAAGGGGAATTATTGATTCAAGAAAGGGGAATTAATTTGCTGTTTCTATGGGGAAGGTGGGGATGAGACATATTGACTGTGTAATTGAAGGAAGAGAAGTCCCAAGAAATTGTTTACTTTATCGGTAGAACCCTATCAGGAGCTCGTGACGGGAATCCATATATGTGCAAAGAATGACGTAATTAGCTAGAAAAAATGGATTTCTGAGAAATTGATTACATAATCCGTAGAACCCTATCAGAAGGTCATGACGGGAATCCATTTATGAGCATATAATGACGTAATCAAGGGGGACAAATGGATTTCTGTGAAATTGATTACATAATCGATAGAACCCTATCAGAAGGTCATGACGAGAATCCATTTATGGACATAGAATGACGTACTCGACTAAGACAATTGTGTTTCTGAGAAATTGATTAAATAATCGGTAGAACCCTATCAGGAGGTCCTGACGGGAATCCATTTATGGGCATAAAATGGCGTAATCAACTATACAGTTTTTGGTTACCTCAACACCAAGATATACTTTTCAAAGACCATTTCAGAGCAAGTTACTTTCTTAATGTCCCTCCTAAACCCATTTCACAACTTGAAGTACTTATATTTTTCACCCAAAACTATACTTTACAGCTTTTTGGATACCTCAACACCAAGAAATACTTTTCAAAGACCGTTTCAGAACAAGTTACTTTCTTTATGTCCCTCCTAACCCCATTTTTAAACTTTACCAACCTATCTTTTTAACCCACAACTATCAATTAGAGATAATTTTATACATCAACACAAAGAAATACAATTAAAAGAAAAATACACACAAAGATACATTCCAAATGTAGCTTATAAACCCAATTTAAACTTCGAAATAAATCTCAAGTTCACCCAAACCTATACACTACATCTTTTTGGATACCTCAACACCAAGAAATACTTTTCAACGCCCATTTCACAGCAAGTTACTTTGCAAATGTCCCTCCTAAACCCATTTTGCAACTTGGATTACTTATCTTTTTCACCCACAACTATACTTTACAGCTTTTTGGATTTCTCAACACAATGAAATAGTTTTCAAAGACCATTTCAGAGCAAGTTACTTTCTTACTGTCCCTCCTAAACCCATTTTCAAACTTGTAGTACTTATCTTTTTCAACCACAACTATACTTTGCAGCTTTTTGGATACCTCAACACCAAGAAATACTTTTCAATGACCATTTCAGAACAAGTTACTTCCTAATGTCCCTCATAAGTCCATTTTTCAACTTGAAGTACTTATAGTTTTCAACAAAAACTATACTTTACAGCTTTTTGGATAGCTTAACACCAAGAATTACTTTTCAATGACAATTTAAGTGCAAGTTAATTTCTTAATGTCACTCCTAAACCCATTTTCCAACTTGCAGTAGTTATCTTTTTCACCCACAACTATACTTTACAGCTTTTTGCATACCTCAACACCAAGAAATACTTTTCAAAGACCATTTCAGAGCAAGTGACTTTCTTAATGTCCCTCCTAAACCCATTTTCCAACTTGAAGTACTTATCTTTTTCACCCACAACTATACTTTACAACTTTTTGGATACCTCAACACCAAGAAATACTTTTCAATGACCATTTCAGAGCAAGTTACTTTTTTAATGTCCCTCCCCACAACTATACTTTACAGCTTTTTGGATACATCAACAACAAGAAATAATTTTAAAAGACCATTTTAGATCAAGTTCCTTTATTATTGTCCCTCATAATCCAATTTTACAACTTAAAGTACTTTTATTTTTCACCCACAACAACAGTTAGCTGCTTTTTGGATACCTCAACACCAAGAAATACTTTCCAAAGACGATTTCAGAGCAAGTTACTTTCTTACTGTCTCTCCCAAAGACATTTTACAAATTGAATTACTATCTTTTTCAAACACAACTATAATCTAAAGATGTATGTATACATCATAACCAAGAAATAATCTTAAAAGACCATTTCTGAGCAAGTTACTTTCTTAATGTCCCTCCTAAACCCATTTTCCAACTTGGAGTACTTATCTTTTTCACCCACAACTATACTTTACAGCTTTTTGGATACCTCAACACAATTAAATAATTTTAAATGAACATATCAGATAATGTTTAATTATTAAAGTAACTACTAAAATAAAATTCAAAATAGAATTAATTATATTTTTCATCCACAACTATACTTTACAGCTTTTTGGATAACTAAAAACCAAGAAATAATTTTTAAAGACCCTATCAGAGAAAGTTATTTTATTAATGTCCCTAAAACACCAAAGTTCCATCTAGAAGAACAAATCTTTGTAACCCAAAAATATACAAAACAGATATTATTTGACAAAAACTAACAGATGAAAAGTACAAATACAAATTCAGAGATATTTACTATATAACTGTACATTCTTTAACCATTTTACATGATTAAGTTGATATCATATTCAACCACAACATAACATTCAAGCTTATTGGTTACATCAACACCAAGAAATACTATTCAAAGACCATTTCAGAGCAAGTTACTTTATTAATGTCCCTCCTAAACCCATTTTCCAACTTGTAGTACTTACCTTTTTCACCCAAAACTATACTTTACAGCTTTTTGTATAAATAATAACAAAGAAATACTTTTCAAAGACCATTTCAGAGCAAGTTACTTTCTTAATGTCCCTCCTAAACCCATTTTCCAACTTGAAGTACTTATGTTTTTCACTCAAAACTATACTTTACAGCTTTTTGGATACCTCAACACCAAGAAATACTTTTCAAAGACCATTTCAGAGCAAATTACTTTCTTAATTTCACTCCTAAACCCATTTTCCAACTTGAAGGACTTATCTTTTTCACCCAAAGCTATACTTTACAGCTTTTCGGATACCTCATCACCTAGAAATACTTTTCAAATGACAATTTAATAGAACTTTAAATTCTTAATGTCACTTATAAACCCATTTTCAAACTTGAAATACTTATCTTTTACACCCAAACCTATACTTTAAAGCTTTTTGTATACCACAACACAAACAAATACTTTTCAAATACCATATAAGAGCAAGATACATTCTAAATTACACTCCTAAACCCATTTTCCAACTTGAAATGCTTATCTTTTTCAACCACATCTATACTATACAACTATTTGGATACCTCAACACCAAGAAATACTTTTCAAAGACCATTTCAGAGCAAGATACTTTCTTAGTGCCCCTTCTAAACCCATTTTCAAACTTTAAGTACTTATTTTTTCACCCACAACTATACTTTACAGCTTTTTGGATACCTCAACACCAAGAAATACTTTTCAAATGACATTTCAGAGCAAGTTACTTTCTTAATGTCCCTCCTAAACCCATTTTCCAACTTGAAGTACTTATCGTTTTCACCCACAACTATACTTTACAGCTTTTTGGATAACTCAACACCAAGAAATACTTTTCAAAGACCATTTCAGAGCAAGTTTCTTTCTTAATGTCCCTCCTAAACCCATTTTACAACTTCAAGTACTTATCTTTTTCACCCATAACTATACTTTAAAGCTTTTTGGATACCTCAGCACCAAAAAATACTTTTCAATGACCATTTCAGGCAAGTTACTTTCTTAATGTCCCACCTAAACCCATTTTCCAACTTGAAGTACGTATCTTTTTCACCCACAACAATACTTTACAGCTTTTTGGATACCTCAACACCAAGAAATACTTTTCAAAGGCCATTTCAGAGCAATTTAGTTCCTTAATGTCGCCACTAAACCCATTTCCCAACTTGAAGTACGTATCTTTTTCACCCACCAATATACATTACAGATTTTTTGTTACTTCATAACCAAGAAATGCTTTTCAAATGCCATTTTAGAGCAAGTTGCTTTCTTTATATCCCACATAAAACCTGGTCCAATATTTAAGTGCTTTTACTTTTCATCCCCAACTAGGAATTACAGATTTTCTGAGAACTTATAAACAAGTAATACTTTGCAAATACAATTTAAGATTAATCTTCACTCTTTATGCCCCTACTAAACCAATTTTTCCAACTTGAAGACATTAAATTATTAACCAGAAAATAAACTCTCCAGATATTTTGAAAAATCAAAACCAATTAATACTTTTCAATAAAAATTTCAGAGTGAGTTACTTTCTCTATATCCCTCTTACACCCATGGTCCCTCTGTGATTTACGAAATACGGCAACAACAACGATTCAGTAAATCAATTATTTTCCCTAAACCCTATACTTGTTTTGAACCATTTGTGAGCAAGTTTATTTCTTATTGTCCCTCCTAAACCAATTTTCAAACTAGGAATACGTATTTTTCACCCAAAACTATACTTTACAGCTTTTAGGATACCTCAACACCAAGAAATACTTTTAAAAGACAATTTCAGAGCAAGTTAATTTCTTTTATTCCCTCCTAAACCCATTTTTCAAATTGAAGTACTTATATTTTTCTTCCAGAGATATACATCAAAGCTGTTTGGATACCTCAACACCAAGAAATACTTTCCAAAGACCATTTCAGAGCAACTTTTTTTCTTAATGCCCTCCTAAACCCATTTTCCAACTTGAAGTACTTATCTTTTTCACCCACAACTATACTTTACATCTTTTTGTATACCTAAAAAAGTAGTAATACTTTAAATAGCACAAGTATTTTCTATTTTATTTCTTTCTGTCTCTCCTAAATAAATTTTACAACTTGAAATACTTATCTATTTTACCCGCAACTATACGTTACAGCTTTTTGGATACCTCAACACCATGAAATACTTTTCAAAGACAATGTCAGAGCAAGTTACATTCTTAAGGTCCTTCATAAACCCATTTTCAAAATTGAATTACTTATATTTTTCACCAACAACTATATTTTAAAGCTTTTGGATAACTCAACACCAATAAATAATTTTAAAATTACTTGTAAGAGCAAGTTCCTTCCTTAATATCACTCCTAAACCCATTTACCAACTTGAAATATTTATCTTTTTTACCCACAACTATAATTTACAGCTTTTTGGATACATCAACACCAATAAATTCTTTTCAAAATCCATTTCAGAGCAAGTTACTTTCTTAATGTCCCTCCTAAACCCATTTTCCAACTTGAAGTACCTATCTTTTTCACCCACAACTATACTTTACTGCTTTTTGTATACCTCAAGACCAAGAAATACTTTTAAATGACCATTTCAGAGAAAATTAATTTCTTAATGTACTCCATAAACACAAGTTCCAACTTTAATGAGTTATGTTTTTCACAAACAACTATACTTTAAAGATTTTTGGATACCTCAACACCAAGAAATACTTTTCAAAGACCATTTCAGAGCAAGTTACTTTCTTAATGTCCCTCCTAAACCCAACTTCCAACATGAAGTACTTATCTTTTTCACCCACAACTATACTTTACAGCTTTTTGGATACCTCAACACCAAGAAATACTTTTCAAAGACCATTTCAGAGCAAGTTACTTTCTTAATGTCCCACATAAACCCATTTTCCAACTTGAAGTGCTTATCTTTTTCACCCACAACTATACTTTACAGCTTTTTGGATACATCAACACCAAGAAATACTTTTCAAAGACCATTTCAGAGCAAATTACTTTCTTAATGTCCCTCCTAAACTCATTTTCCAACTTGAAGTACTTATCTTTTTCACCCACAACTATACTTTACAGTTTTTTGGATACATCAACACCTAACATTAAGTTAGGTTAGGTTAAGTTAGGTTAGGCTAGGTTAGCCTACATACGCGCGCGTACGTAGGCTAACCTAGCTAACCTAGGCTAACCTAACTAAATCTAACCTAACTTAATCTAGTCTATCCTAACCAAACAATTCACTTAACTTTTTGCCTGTCTTTCACCTAACCTAACCTAAGTGAAACGTGGGTAAGATAACCTACCTTAACTTAACCGAAACTAATTTAATCGATACTTAACGATATAGATCATGGTTTTGATACATCTAATAGATTGTACAGTTTATTAGTGGGTGAAAAAGATCAGTACACACATATGGAAATTTGGTTTAGGAGGGACAGTAAGAAAGGAACTACATCTTACATCGTCTTTAAAAAGTATTTCTTGGTGTTGAGGTATCCAAAAAGCTGTAAAGTATAGTTGTGGGTGAAAAACAAAAGTACTTCAAGTTGGAAAATGTGTTGAGTCGGGACATTAAGGAAGTAACTTGCTCTCAAAGGGTCATAGAAAATTAGTTCTGGTTACTGAGGTATCCAAAATGCTATAAAGTATACCTAAGAATTAGTACCCAAAGAATTTCAAGTGGGAAAGTAGGTGAAGTAGGGAAAGTAAGAAAGAAACATCCTCAAAGTTTGTACTAGACATGTGTTTCGGATATTATATTGACACACAAATCTGTCCTCGAACGTTGATGGATAATATGTAAAGAATTTAATGTGTGAAATTGGGTGAGTAGGTTAAAAAAAATAGTGACGTGCTCTGACATGGCATTTCAAAAATATTTAATTGAGATGAGGAAACAAAAAAACTTTAATGACAAGGGGAGGGTAAAAGTCATAATTGCTTAAACATTTGTAATTGTTTTAAGATGTACATTTATTATTGTAGGTTCTATGTATTTCCTTGTGTTTTGTATTTCTTTTTGTTGTGGCTTACAAACTTCTTTAAAGTTTAGTTGCGGGTGAAAAAAGTAATTAATTCAAGTTGGAAAATGGGTTTATGAAGGACATTAAAAAATTAGCTTGCTCTGAAATTGTATTTGAAAAGTATTTCTTGGTGTTGAAGTATTCAAAAAAGCTGTAAATTACATTTTTGGGTGAAAGACATAAGTATTTCAAGTTGGAAAATGGGTTTAGGAGAGATATTTAGAAAGCTACTTGCTCTGAAATGGTCTTTGAAAACTATTTCTTGGTTTTGAGGTATCCAAAAAGCTGTAAAGTGTAGTTATGGTTTAAAATGATAAGTATTTCAATTTGGAAAATGTGTTTAGGAGAGAGCTTCAGAAAATAACGCTCTATGTAAGGGACTTTGAAATGTAGTTATTTTCGTTGAGGCAACCGAAAAGCTGTTAAGTATAGTTTTGGATGAATATGATAAGTATTTCAAGCTGGAAAATTGTCTGAGATGAAGTGTTATGAAAAAATGTTGCACATTCATGGCTTAAGATAAGAAGATCCTGGTATAGTGGCAACCAAAAAAGCTTTAGTGAAAATTTTGGGGTGAAAGAGATAAGTACTTCAAGTTGGAAAATGGGTTTAGGAGGAACATTAAGAAAGTAACTTGCTCTGAAATGGTCATTGAAAATTAATTCTTGGTTTTGAGGTATCCAAAAAGCTGTACACTTTAGTTGTGGTGAAAAAGATAAGTGCTTTAAGTTGGAAAATGGGTTTAGGAGGGACATTAAGAAAGTAACTTGCTCTGAAATGGTCTTTGAAAAGTATTTCTCTGTGTTGAGGTATCCAAAAAGCTGTAAAGTATAGTTGTGGGTGAAAAAGATAAGTACTTCAAGTTGGAAAAATGGGTTTAGGAGGGACATTAAGAAAGTAACTTGCTCTGAAATGGACTTTGAAAAGTATTTCTTGGTGTTGAGGTATCCAAAAAGCTGTAAAGTATAGTTGTGGGTGAAAAAGATAAGTACTTCAACTTGTACAATGTGATTATGAGTTATATCATGATATCAACGCTCTGATATGGTCTTTGATAATTGTTTCTAGGTATTTAGGTATCCAAAAAGCTGCAATAGGTGAAAAAGATAAGTGTTTCAAGTTGGAAAATGGGTTTAGGAGGGACATTAAGAAAGTAACTTGCTCTGAAAATTACTTTGTAAGTATTTCTTGGTTTTGAGGTATCCAAAAAGCTGTAAAGTATTGTTGTGGGTGAAAAAGATACGTACTTCAAGTTGGAAAATGGGTTTAGGAGGGACATTTACAAACTAACGTGCACGGATATTGTCATTTAACAGTATTTCTTGGTTTTGGGTATACAAAAAGCTGTAAAGTATAGATGTGTATGTAAAAGATAAGTACTTCATGTTGTAAAATGGGTTTAGGAGGGATATTAAGAAAATAACTTGCTCTGAAATGGTCTTTGAAAAATATTTCTTGGTGTTGAGGTATCCGGAAAGCTGTGAAGGATAGCTGTGAGAGTATATGGTATGTTCTACAATCTGGAAAATGTGTTGAAGAACGACCTTAAGTAACGTACATTCTCTGAAATGTGATTTGAAAATAATATCTCGGGGCTGAGGTACGCCAATAGCATTACAGAATATTTGTGGATGTCAAAGATCTTTACTTCAAGATGGGAAATGGGTTTTGTAGGGACGTTAAGAAAGTAATTTACTCTGAAATGGTCTTTGAAAATTATTTCTTGGTGTTGAGGTATCCAAAAAGCTCTAAAGTATAGTTACGGGTAAAAAACATAAGTACTTCAAGTTGGAAAATGGGTTTAGGAGGGACATTAAGAAAGTCACATGCTCTGAAATGGTCTTTGAAAACTATTTCTTGGTGTTGAGGTATCCAAAAAGCTGTAAAGTATAGTTGTGGGTGAAAAAGATAAGTACTTCAAGTTGAAAAATGGGTTTAGGAGGGACATTAAGAAAGCAAATTGGTCTGAAATGGTCTTTCAAATGTATTTCTTGGTGATGATGTATCCAAAACTCTGTATATTATTGCTGTGGCTTAAAGAGACAAGTAATCAAAGTTTGAAATTGGGTTTATATTGGATGTTACGAATAGAACTTGCTGTGAAATGGACTTTGAAAAGTATTTCTGGGGTTTTAGATATACTCAATTCTTTCATGTATTTTTGTGGGTTTAAAAGATAACGACTTCAAGTTGGAAAATGTGTTTAGGAGATACATTTATTATTGTACGTTATATTATCTTGTCTAATTAAATATTTTCTATTGTTTTTTTTAAACTATATTATTATATTTTATTTGTTTCTGTTTATTGTTAATTTAATAATGAGTGTAATTTGGTTTATGTTGTTCAATAATATTGTTTCGTGATATTATTGTTTCTTTACTAATTATTTATTGACGTTAAGGCATCCTAAATTCTCTACTTTATACTTTAGGGTGAAACATATCTACTTCAAGTTGGAAATTGAGTTTAGGAGGAATATTAAGAAAGAAACTTGATCTGAAATGTCTTTTGAAAGGTATTTATTGGTGTTGAGGTCTCCAAAAAACTTTAAAGTATTGTTATGGGTGAAAAAGATAAGTACTTCAAGTTAAAAAATGGGTTTATGAGGGACATTCAGAAAGTAATTTGCTCTGAAATGGTCTTTGAAAAGTATTTCTTGGTGTTGAGGTATCCAAAAAGCTGTAAAGTATATTTGTGGGTGAAAAATATAAGTACTTCAAGTTGGAAAATGGGTTTAGTAGGGACATTAAGAAAGTAACTTGCTCTGAAATGGTCTTTGAAAAGTATTTCTTGGTGTTGAGGTATCCAAAAAGCTGTAAAGGATAGTTGTGGGTGAAAATAAATAAGTACTTCAAGTTGAAATATGGGTTTAGGGGGGAGATTAAGAAAGTTTCTTGCTCTTATTTGGTCTTTGATTAGTATTTCTTGGTTTTGATGTATCCTAAAAGCTGTAAAGTATAGTTGTGTGTGAAAAAGATAAGTACTTCAAGTTGCAAAATGGGTTTAGGAGGGACATTAAGAAAGTAGCTTGCTCTGAAATGGTCTTTGAAAAGTATTTCTTGGTGTTGAGGTATCCAAAAAGCTGTAAAGTATTGTTGTGGGTGAACATTTAGAAAGACCTTGGACATTAAGAAAGTAACTTGCTCTGAAATGTCTTTTGAAAAGTATTTCTTGGTGTTGAGGTATCCAAAAAGCTGTAAAGAATAGTTGTGGGTGAAAAAGATAAGTACTTACAGCTGGAAATGGGTTTAAGAGGGACATTAAGAAAGTAATTTGCTCTGAAATGGTCTTTGAAAAGTATTTCTTGGTGTTGAGGTATCCAAAAAGCTATAAAGTATAGTTAAGGGTAAAAAACCTATGTACTTCAAGTTGGAAAATGTGTTTAGGAGGGACATTAAGAAAGTAAATTGATCTGAAAAGGTCTTTGAAAAGTATTTCTTGGTGTTGAGGTATCCAAAAATCTGTAAAGTATAGTTGTGGGTGAATAAGGTAAGTACTTCAAATTGAAAAATGGGTTTATGAGGGACATTAAGAAATCAACTTGCTCTGAAATGGTCTTTGAAAAGTATTTCTTGGTGTTGAGGTATCCAAAAAGCTTTAAAATATAATTGTGTGTAAAAAAGAAAAGTACTTAAAGCTGGAAAATTTGTTTAGGAGGGACATTAAGACAGTATCTTACTTTGAAATGGTAATTGAAAAATATTTATTGGTGTTGATTTATTCAAATAGGTGTTTAGTTTTTTCTTTGTTGAAAAAGTTTAGTGTTTCAAAGTTAAATTGTACCGCAGCTGGGACAGTATTAAAATGAATTGCTCTGAAATGTTTTTTGAAAAGTATTTCTTTGTGTTGAGGTATCAAAAAAGCTGTAAAGTATAGTTGTGGATGAAAGAGATAATTACTTCAAGTTGGAAAATTAGCTTAGGAGGGACACTAAGAAAGTAACTTGCTCTGAAATGGAATTTGAAAAGTATTTCTAGGTGTTGAGGTATCCTAAAAGCTGTAAAGTATAGTTGTTAGTGAAAAATATAAGTATGTCACGGTTTAATATAGGCTTCGGAGGTGAATGTATATTTTTAAGGGCTCTTTATTGTTCATGTTTATTAATATTTTTGTTTTTAGTGCTACAGAAATCTTTGATGTCGATGTGTGAGTGAAATAGATAATTACTTATATTGGGACAGAATTGTGAGGAGTTACAGACAGAAACTCCATTGCTCTGAAATGTCTTTTGAAAAGTATTTCTTGGTGTTCAGGTATCCAAAAAGCTGTAAAGAATAGTTGTGGATGAAAAATATAAGTACTTCAAGCTGGAAATGGGTTTAGGAGGGACATTAAGAAAGTAATTTGCTCTGAAATGGTCTTTGAAAAGTATTTCTTGGTGTTGAGGTATCCAAAAAGCTCTAAAGTATACGTATGGGTAAGAAACATAAGTACTTCAACTTGTATAATGGGTTTAAAAGGGACATAAAGAAAGTAATATGCTCTGAAATGGTCTTTGAAAATTATTTCTTGGTGTTGAGGTATCCAAAAAGCTGTAAAGTATAGTTGTGGGTGAAAAAGATAAGTACTTCAAGTTGTAAAATAGGTTTAGAAGGGACATTAAGAAAGTAACTTGCTCTGAAATGGTCTTTGAAAAGTATTTCTTGGTGATGAGGTATCCAAAAAGCTGTAAAGTATAGTTGTGGGAGAAAAAGATAAGTACTTCAAGTTGGGAAATGGGTTTAGTAGGGATATTAAGAAACTAACTTGCTCTGCAATGGCAATTTAAAAGTATTTCTTAGTGACTAGGCATCCTAAAAGCTGTGAATTAGAGTTCTGGGGTGAAAGAGATATGTAACACTTTTTTAGATTTTACCTTAGGAGGGATACAACGTGTTTAGCTTACAATGACTTGTTCTTTGTATATAGTTTCATTGTGTATTGTAATAAACAATTCTTTAAATAATATTGGTGGAGGAAAATGAGAAGTACTTAAATTTCGAAAATGGGTTTAGGAGGGACAATAAATAAAGTAACTTGCTCTGAAATGCTCTTTGAAAAGTATTTCTTGGTGTTGAGGTATCCGAAAAGCTGTAAAGTATAGTTGTGGGTGAAAAATATAAGTACTTCAAGTTGGAAAATGGGTTTAGGAGGGACATTAAGAAAGTAACTTGCTCTGAAATGTCTTTTGATAAGTATTTCTTAGTGTTGAAGTATACAAAAAGCTGTGAAGTATAGTTTTGGGTGTAAAAGGTAATCATGTCAAACTTGCAAATTTGTTTAGGAGGGACCTCAAGAAATGACTTTCCTCTGTACTTGTATTTGAAAAGTATTTCTTTGTCTTGAGGTATCCAAAAAGATTTAAAGTATAGTTATGAGTAAAATCATAAGTACGTAAAGATGTGAAATGGTTTTAGGAGGGACATTAAGAAAGTAACTTGCTCTGAAATGGTCTTTGAAAAGTATTTCTTGGTGTTGAGGTATGCAAAAAGCTGTAAAGTATAGTTGTGGGTGAAAAAGGTAAGTACTTCAAGTTGAAAAATGGGTATAGGAGGGACACTTAGAAAGTAACCTGAACAGAAATGGTATTTGAATAGTTTTTTCTGGTGTTAAGGTATTAGAAAAGCTGTAAATTATTATTTTTGGTGACGAATATAGGTAGTTCAAGTTGGACAATTGGTTTAGGAGGGACATTAAGAAATTATCCTGATCTGAAATGGTCTTTGAAAAGTATTTCTTGGTGTTGAGGTATCCAAAAAGCTGTAAAGTATAGTTGTGGGTGAAAAAGATAAGTACTTCAAGTTGGAAAATGGGTTTATGAGGGACATTAAGAAAGTAACTTGCTCTGAAATGGTCTTTGTAAAGTATTTCTTGGTGTTGAGGTATCCAAAAAGCTGTAAAGTATAGTTGAGGGTGAAAAAGATAAGTACTTCAAGTTGGAAAATGGGCTTAAGTTGGAAAATGGGTTTAGGAGGGACATTAAGAAAGTAACTTGCTCTGAAATGGTCTTTGAAAAGTATTTATTTTTTGTTGAGGTATCCAAAAAGCTGTAAAGTATAGTTGAGGGTGAAAAAGATAAGTACTTCAAGCTGGAAAATTGTTTTAGGAGTTACATTTAGAAATTGACTTTCTGTTAAATGTTATTTGAAATGTATTTCTTGGTGTTGAGGTAAGCAAAAAGCTGTAATGTATAATTTTGGGTGAAAAAGATAAGTACTTCGAGTTTGAAAATGGGGTTATGAGGGACATTAAGAAATTAACTTGCTCTGACATGGTCTTTGAAAAGTGTTTCTTGGTGTTGAGGTATCCAAAAAGCTGTACTGTATAGTTATGGGTGAAAAAGATAAGTACTTCAAGTTGGAAAATGGGCATATGAGGGACATTAAGAAAGTAACTTGCTCTGAAATGGTCTTTGAAAAGTATTTCTTGGTGTTGAGGTATCAAAAAATCTGTAAAGTATAGTTATGGGTGAAAAAGATAAGTACTTCAAGTTCGAAAATGTGTTTAGGAGGGACATTAAGAAAGTAACATGCTCTGAAATGGTCTTTGAAAAGTAATTCTTGGTGTTGAGGTAACCAAAAAATTGTATAGTTCATTACGGCATTCTATGCCCATAAATGGATTCCCGTCAGGACCTCCTGATAGGGTTCTACCGATTATGTAATCAGTTTCTCAGAAATCCAATTGTCTTAGTAGATTACGTCATTCTATGTCCAAAAATGGATTCCCGTCATGACCTTCTGATAGGGTTCTACCGATTATGTAATCAATTTCTCAGAAATCCATTTGTCCTAGTCGATTACGGCATTCTATGCTCATAAATAGATTCCCGTCATGACGTTCTGATAGGGTTCTACCGATTTTGTAATCAATTTCTCAGAAATCCATTTGTCCTAGTTGATTAAGTCATTTTATGCACATAAATGGATTCCCGTCACGAGCTCCTGATAGGGTTCTACCAATTATGTAATCAATTTCTCGGGAATTCTCTCCCTTCGATTACGCAGTCAACATATCTCTTCCCCACCTTTCCCATAGAAACAGCAAATTAATTCCCCTTTCTTGAATCAATAATTCCCCTTAGAAACAACAAATTAATTCCCCTTTCGTGAATCAATAATTTCACTTAGAAACAACAAATTAATTCCCCTTTCTTGAATCAATAATTCTCCTTAGAAACAACAAATTAATTCCCCTTTCGTGACAATCAATCCACCTTGACATCACCTGTCACGTGTGATCTAACTCTTTCCTATTTTTGGACACCTTGACATTCACCTCGAGCGTGCACTTGACCAAAACAGCAAATAAATCGACCTTGGAAAAAGAGGTCATTGACCCCATTAACCACGTGTTCTCCCTAGGGACTCTATGTCCTTATTTGGTGTACTGACAGAGTTAGACTAAATTGTATATGGCAGCAGGGGTGGGTATCACGATCAATTGAGGCCTTTCTACTTCTAAAAACGAAATTTTGATAACAATAGATCCATCAAAAGAATTGAATTTTTATACTGATTCCATATATATAAAACTCATTTTGTTTAACTTACTCATCAAAAGCTACGAGCCTGGATGAATTTGCTTGATGTTCGAAAAAAGAGAAAAACACCCCCAAAAAGACAAAAAATCTTAATGAAGATCACGCCACCTGTTTCAACTTATCAGATACCTCTACTGTAAAGGTTTCAATTTCCCATCTGCAAAAATGTGGAATTTTGTAAAGAAAAATTTCTGCCATAAGAAAGATCACAGGGTTTGTTTCTTTGTTGTTTTTTTCCCCAGGGGTGATCGTACCGAAAAAATGGCCCTAGTAGATGGGGATATGACTCATTCGAACGCAAATTGAAAGTTCTAGTGCCTTTTTTTGACCAAAAAGATTGGTGGGTAGCTAGCCCCTTTCGGCGCTCATTTTACGCCAAAGTCATCCGATCAAAATTTTAAATAGTTCTTTTGCTCAGCATAGTTTAAAGGTCCAATAACTATGCCTCTGGGGATAGCATAGTTCCCATAGCATCTGGGGAAAGGGCTATAAGCTATAGGTAGGGGTTCTTAGGAGGGGGATATTTTTCATGGGGATAATTTTCCATGAGGAGGGAATTTTACACGGGTAATCTTTCCAGGGGAAACTTTAAACCGGGTAATTTGCAAGAATTCTTGTACGAAATTCATTTTAATTGTCTTACTTTCTCTTTTGCAACTCAATTTTACCTGTGCTGTGGAGATGTTCCAGGGGAGTTGTCTGAGGGAAATTTTTAGTAGGTTAGAATTGTCTGGGGAATTTTCCACGGGAGAAATTTTCCATTGGGAAAATTTTCCATTGGGAGAGGGATTTCTGGGAGGGGGGGGATAAAATTTTTGGCATGATTTAAAAAAAAATCCGAAATTAAATAAAAGGAACATGTTCTTTCAACTAAAAGTAAAGATTAACATTCAACTTAAAACGAACAGAAACTATTCCGTATATGAAGGGGTTGGCCCTCCTCAATACCTCGCTCCTTACGCTAATGTTTGACTTTAAAAATGACTCCTGAAACACAAGGGCCATTTAATTAGAATATGAAACTTTTCTAAAAGTGCAAAAAGACATTAGCGGAAAGATCGAAGTATTGGCAAAGTATGAGGGGTGGGGACTTTTCTTTACTAAGAAAATACATCCTACCTCAATCGCATTCACTGAAATAAGACGCTGCTTGTTATCTAAGGATATGCACCTACATTTGATAATATATTTAGCATTTTGATTCCAAATTTTCCTTTCTGGAAAAAATGGAATCGGAGAAATTTTGATCTCAATTATCACTTCTATGCTAAAAGATCTAACTACCAACTGAACTAGGATATCATTTATGATTGCTCTAAGAAAAGATTAAAAGATTTCCGATTTCATTTCATCTGACATTATCTCATCAGGCTCGTCACTTATGCATCCAACTGAGTTTGTATTTATTTCATCATTCGCCGAAATAGCACCTTTCCTAAAAGTGGCTATTGAAGGTTTAACGTGCGGGGGTCACCACTTTTAAAGGCAAAAATGGCGCAAAGAGTTGCTATGCCACTTACTGGAGGGGGAAATCCCTCGTCGGCCCCAAATTAGTGTGATTTCCGCGGTTACTCCAACGGTTCTGTATATACTAACGTGATCGGATGGTCTATGGCCACATTTAAAGCCAAAGTTTACCGATAAGATTTCTAACTATCTCTTTTAGACTCGACCTAAGCTGAAAAGTTAAAAGAGTACATAAAAACAAATCTTACTGTATTCACTACACGTTGTATAAAAGAACTGATTTAAAAAGGACTCTTTCTCCCAGCCCGCTCAACTAGCCGCGTGCTGCGACATGGGGTACGAGGGTGGTAAATGAATCTTTCCAGCCAATCCTAGGACTTACTAATTTACTGGTCAACCTCCCTAACTGCGCAATTTCTTACCTCGTGGTCTATTAAGCACGTACGCAATTAAGAGGGCCCAAAATGGCGTCACAAACTAAAAGGAAAATTAATATTTATTACTCGGGGAAGGAAAATAATTAAGGGGCCAAAAGAAATAAATCTGGGAGGGACATTTATCTGAACAAACTGGGACCAAGGGTTCCAACACCTCCCCCCTAAGATAAATGGCCTGTATCTCCGGTGGATTGGCTGAAAACTCAGACACAAAATCAAATTAAAATAAACACTAAACTTGTCTTCATCTTGCTCCGGTCTTCCTGTCTATTTCTTCCTTAGAGCTCCTGCCGTGCGGGGGTTTCTGCCTTGCCGAGTAGTGTGGGGTACTATGAAGTTTTCTTCGTTTTTCAGTAGCTTCTCCTCCTCCTCCGTTGATAAAAATTGCAGGATGTCGTCCTCGGGAATCTCCTGACGGTCAACGAACATGTCAAGAAGATCCCTATCAGTTAATTTTTCTGGGGGGATTAGGGGGGTTGATACAGGGAGCAGAGGTTTTATTTCTTCGGCCGGATATCAAATATCCGTGGCGGGATAATTAATCTCTGCTCTGCTTGTAGTTGCAGTAGCAGGATACCGAATATCCATAGCAGGGTAATGGTTCGCTATTCCTTTCGAAGGTTGCCTTTGTAAGGCCACTCCAGATGAGGCTGGTGATGCGTTAGGATTGTGAGAGCTACGGGGATTGTGGTGGGGTTTTATTGGGATGCGAATGGATGCAGAATGTGGTTGGTAGTGACGAGTTGGGGAGGGGTGTAAATAAGGAGTGATGCTTGAGCGAATGTGCGTGGTGGGCGGACGGGTGTTACGATTTGGAGGGGGAAGAAGAGGCTTGACGTAAGGGCGCGCGGGCTCAGCCTGCGGCTTTCGGGGTATTTGATAGCTGAATATTGGATGGTCTATTACTAATAACGATGGACGGTCAGGCACAGCCGCCCGTCCAGTCAGACGTGTCTTCATTCTTTGTGAATGCGGTGGAGGGTTTTGGGATCTGCTTGTTTCTGCTCTGGCGTGGGTCCCTACCTCTCTTTTACCTTTGTGATGGGACGGCAGCTGGCGTTTTCGAAGGGACTCTTCCTTCCATGCCGAACAGCCACACCCCTCCACCGATTCTTTTAAAATTCGATTGAGGCTTGGAACATGCACGTATTCTTTTATGCAGTGAAACATCTCCTTCACCGCCAGATGATTTCCGCTCCGGTGCAGGTGTTTCGCCAGTTCCACAAGCCTTCCCTCTGGAGGAGTAATTTTCCACGCGACAATGTGGGCTTTAAATATCGTGTACCCTACAATGGGTCTCCCCATTACTACTCGGTCTGGCATTATTACTGGTTGATTTTGTCTCATTTCTACCATTGGGATCATTTCTGGTTTCGTCCAATTTTTGAGACATCCTATGTCCTGTGCCAGAAATGCTTCTTTGACCTCCTTCTCTGTCGGCAGACGTTTACCCCAAAATATCGACATCTATTCAATGGAGAAAAAATACAATTATTATCTTTTTCTTATACATACATGGTATTAGGTAGGCACAGCCCATCTAATATAACTTATATCATTCTTTTTTCACAATCGGGACATGCCGTCAGCATTTCCGTTATCTGTCCCCGGTCTTGATTTTATTTCAAAATCATATTCTTGTAAGCATAGGGCCCACCGTGCTAATCGTCGGTTATCTGGCTTCATTATATTCAGCCATTTCAATGGGTTGTGATCCGTTATTATTTTAAATTTCCATCCATATAAATAATAGTTCAGTTTTTTGACCGCATAAATTATCGCAAGGCATTCTTTTTCAATTGTGCTATAATTTAATTCTGCTTTTGATAATTTTCTGGATATAAATGTGATTGGATGTTCCCCATCTTTAAAATCTTGGGATAAAACTGCCCTAATCTGTAATCTGAACTGCCAGTTTGTAGCACAAATGGTAAGGATAAATTTGGATTTCTCTGTGCTCTTCCCCCGCAAAGTATATTATTAAGTCTATCAAATGAATTGTGTTCCATTTGATACCATATAATGGGGTATACGGCCCCCTTCCTTGTTAACTCCGTCAAAGGTGTCGCAATTGTTACAAAATTTGGTATGAATTTTTGATAATATCCTGCCAACCCCAAAAATGACCGAACTTTTTTCTTTGTGGTCGGAACTGCTGCGTTTGCAATTTTTTCTGTTTTTTCCCTTAATGGGGCTATTATACCGTTTCCTATCTTGTGTCCCAGGTAGTCTGTCTGTGTCTGTACTAATATACATTTTCTAAATTCAAAGTTAGTCTTGCTCTCCTCAGCCTGGTTAATACTTGTTCAATATGGATTAGATGTTCATTGAAAGAGTTCGAAAATACTATAATATCATCCAAGTAGGCTCTAGTATATGGTAAGGAATTTAAAATATAATCTACTAGCCTTTGGAATGTTGCTTGTGCCCCTTTTAGTCCGAATGGCATGTATCTAAATTGGTACAACCCAAATGGCGTAATAAAAGCAGTTTTTGCTGAATCTTCTGGGTGCATCTTTACTTGCCAATATCCCCTTCTCAAGTCTAAAATTGATATAAATTTTGCGGAGCCAACTGACTCTAGAATTTCATCCATTCTTGGTATTGGATACGCGTCTGATTCGGAAATACTATTCAGTTTTCTGTAGTCTACGCAAAATCTAATGGAGCCATCCTTCTTCGGGACTAATACGACTGGCGCTGCATATTCTGAGTTTGATGGTTCTATAACCCCAACTTGAGCATTCGGTCAATTTATTTTTTTCATTTCTTTTCTTTTTGCTTCCGGTATTCGGTACGGGTATTGTTTTATTGGTTTCTTGTCCTTTAATAGTATCTTATGTACTACATTTTATGTTTTTCCGATTTGGTCTGTTAATACGTCTGCAAATTCCGTGAATAACTTGTTTAATTGGGATTTCTGAGCCTGGCTCAGATATGTTTCTGCCGAAATCCTTTCAATGGCGTTTATATGTGTTTCTGCCGGGTCTATTGTGCCTAAAGGGTCACTTTCCTGGTCATGTTCTGATTTCGAAATCATGAGACAGCGCTTTTGCAGATCCTTGAGGTTTTCTTTTTCATTTTCCTTGTTAAATTTCCTCAGTAAATTCACATGGTAAATTTCTTCCTTTTTTCTTGCTCCATCTAATTCTATCATATAATTTACATCATTCATTTTCTTCTTCACCTTAAACGGTCCCTTCCATCTTACTTCCAATTTATTATTTCTGTCCGGTAATAAAATGAGGACTTCCTCCCTTTCCGTGAATTCGCGCATTCGGGCGGATTTATCGTACCATGTTTTCGTTTTCTCTGCATATCCCCCCTGTGCTTGCTTTGCAATTTCATGGTATTTATGCAGTTTTTCTCGTAGTGATAATAAGTGGGTTATCACTGTTTCTTCATTTTTCTCCTCATTCTCCCATGATTCCTTTAAAATATCTAAAATGTCACCCCCCTTGGGTTTGTCCCATATAGTAATTCAAATGGCGAGAACCCTGTAGCCTGGTGTGGAGTTTCTCTGTATGCAAAAAGGACATAAGGAAGCATTTTGTCCCATTGGTTTACATCATCTCTTACAAAACGTCTCAACATACTAATTAGGGTCCCGTTAAATCTTTCTGTTGCTCCATTTGTTTGAGGATAAAATGGAGTAGTTCATACTTGTTTAATACCGAGAATTTCGTATAATTTTCGGATGTATGTCAATATAAAATTGGTTCCATTATCTGGTAAAATTTCCATCGTGATTCCGTGACGCGAGACATTTTTCGCTAATTCCTTTGTAATTTTCGGTGATTTTAATGTCCTAATTGGGAGAGCTTCTGGGTATCTCGTAGCCAGATCATTAATAACTAAAATGAATGTGTTTTCCGCGCTAGACTTCGGAAGTGGACCTACAATGTCCATTGAAATTCTCTCAAATGGTTTGCCGAAAATGGGCATTTTTTTCATTGGAACTTTTTCATTTGTTTTTTTTGTATGTGAATAATTGGCAATCTTTGTATCCTTTATAAAATGTAATAATAGCTTTTTTTAAATCATTTTCGCCAAAAACGCTGCAAGACCCACTCTGGCTAATTGGAATGCTATGTGTCCCCCCGTTAGGCTTGAGTGAGCCAACTTTATTACCGCTTTCCTTAATTCATGTGGTACCAAAAGTTGTAGTTTTTTAGCGTTTTCCCCGGTCTCCATTATTTTGTAAAGTAGATTTCCATTACTGGAGAACTGTTTAGATTGTGGATTCTTTTGGTTCGTTAGTGCTTCTTTTATTTTTTTGCAATCTGTATCGTTTGTTTGTAATTCTGCGAATTTTTTGAAAGTTATTCCAATTGTTTCAGTTAGTTCCTCTTCGGTCTTTTCTGGTTCTTTTTCTACGGTCAATAACTTCTCTTGTTTTTGGTTATAGTCCTTTTTATCCGCCCTTCTTTTGCTTTTAGGTTTTCTCGGTTTTGTATTTTTTATGAATATCTCGTCGTTAAACTGAAATGGGTTTGTATATTTTGACCAACATTTTCATTAGTGGGCGGCACAGCCTCCCTTTTATTTTTTTCTTGACTTCGTGTCACCGCATTTACTCTTTTTATCATGGAGGTTGCTTTTAGTGCAAGAAAGTTTTCGATATTTCCGAAATCTCCCCCTAATAAAACGTCTACTGCAAGAGTAGGTACAACCCCTACTTTTAATTCCTTTTTAACCGTATTTCCCTCTTTATTGGCTAATTCTATTATGACCTGAGCTGTCGGGCATTTATGTTCTGCTCCTTAGTAGCATAGCGATGCCAACTGTATTTTTGTAATTTATGTCGGTTTTCTATATCAAGTCTTCCCGTACATAGGTTTGGTCGCTGCAGGAATCAATAGCTATTTCTGCCGATTTACCATTTAGTTCTCCACATACTTTGTGTGATTCTGCAAACGCGCTAGTTTTCATATTCTCCGGGCTTTTAACCCATGCGGTTCTCTTATACGTTTGAGACTTTTTCCAATTCTCTCGGGATCGATCATTTCTCGGATTGTCCTGTCTTCCGTTTCGCCCATCTTCCCTTGTTCTGTAATTATTGTCGTAATTTTTTTTCGCGCTTCGGCAATCTGAGGCGTAATGTCCTCATTTATTACAGTTATAACAGGTAACGTTATGCTGTTCCTGTTTTTGGCCGTATTTTCTACCGTCTTTATTTGGGCAATTGGTGCTATAATGGCCGCCCAAGTTACAGCGGTAGCATGTTACTTCTCCTTGTGTTTGCCATATTTGGCTAGCATTCTTTTTATTTTCTGTGTACGGGTATTCTTTTCTACCATTTCTTCCTAACCTTGTTCTTTGTGGGAATGCCTCCCTCCTAATTTCAGTGTGCCTGTCTGCTAACTCGGACATTTCTTCAATTGTTTGTGGGTTTTTCTCTTTTAAGTACATTCTCATATTTGAATGGGTATTTTCTAAGAATTGTTCCATCGCTGTTTTATTCACTATTCCCGTTATCTTATCTTTTATTTCTTCTGGGTCTTCTGATATTGTATAGTTTTCTATCTCTAGCCATTTTAAACACATATCTTTCAATTTGTACCCGTGTTCTTTATTAGTGTCGGTGTATCACTTTCATTCGCTTATAAATCTCGTTTGATAGTTCCCGGGGAAGAGTTACATCTTTTCTAAAATAGGTTTTTTCAGCCTATCAAAATATCTTGAGTAGTATATCGGTAATGATATCTGTGAAAGTGGGGCTTTATTGTTGAGTAGGGGTTGTATTCTTGTCACCCAGTTTTCTCTCGGCAATCTGCTTAATCCCACTATATTTTCAAAATTGTATATTTATAAATGTACATCTTCATTTTCTTTCATTGGTTGAAGATTTACTGCCTGCATTATCTCTATTGTAGACGATTTCTGAGGCTCTTGGTAATTTCTTCCTGCAATCATTTCCATTATGTATTTTCTTTCCTCTCTGTCTGCCTCCTCCTTTTTTTCTTTGGCTACTCTATCTCTTTCTCTTTGTTCTCTATCTTCCTCCTTCTTTCGTTCTCTGGCTATCCTCTCTTTCTCTCTCTCTATCATTCTCTCTTTTCTCTCTTTTCTATCTTCCTCCTCTTTTCGTACTCTGGCTAATCTGTCATTCTCTATGAAATTTAATAGTTGTTGCGTCATATCTATTTGAGTGCTTTTTCGTGAACTCCTACTGGAAATTGAGCTTCTACTGCTCCTGCTTCTTGGCCTACTCTGAATCTCATTGTCTTTATATTCTCTTAATTCGTTTTCTGAGTCTGCTCGTTGCATAATATTTTCTTCTCTCCGCAACTCCCCTACTTTTTGTACCTTCTCTGAAGGGTGAGTTTGTTTTGTTATACCCGTTCTTTCATGTAATGATTTTGCCTCATGTATTATCACCACTGTTTCTTTTGTTCGGGTTTCTCTATCTGCGAATAATTCTTTCTGCATTTGTTTTAGACTTTTCTCTTCTTCTCTGGTTTGTACCGGGAATCGCTCTATTACTGATTTTGGTTTGAAGATATCCTCTTCACATGTCTCAGAAATGTCTATTTCATTTGTTGAGTGATATATGGTTCTATCTGATGGTGTTTTTCTTAGGGTATTTCCAGCGGGAGTCGCATACAATTGTGTGTCTGAATCCGATTTTTGTTTTACCGCGGTAGATCTTGTCTAAATTCTTCGTTTGTCCACCATTATTTCAAGGTTCATTTAACGTCTTTCGTTCAAATGAAAATCCTTTTATCAATGTCTCTTTTTATCCTTTCGTGAAAAATTATTTCCTTTTAATTGGCCGATTATCCGTGGGTGGCGCAGCCTCCCTTGTCTCACAAGTTAATTATTCGCGTGATTTATTGTTTCTTAAATTTTATTACCTATTATTAACCGACTAGGCACAGCTCAGATAAAAATTTTCTCTTTGTGATTTTTATATATATACCCACAATAGGCTACTTTCTAGGCCAAATTAACCCGTCTCTTCGAAAGCGCGGAATTCTTTTATTATCAGATTTACTGATAGGACCTTAAATTACTGCCACCACGTATTTGAGGTTTAAAGTACAGGGGTCACCACTTTTAAAGGCAAAAATGGCACAAACAGTTGCTATGCCACTTACTAGAGGGGGAGATCCCTCTTCGGCCCCAAATTAGTGGGATTTCCGTGGTTACTCCAACGGTTCTGTATATACTAACGTGATCGGATGGCCTATGGCCACATTTAAAGCCAAAGTTTACCGATAAGATTTCTAACTATCTCTTTAGACTCGACCTAATCTGAAAAGTTAAAAGAGTACATAAAAACAAATCTTACTGTATTTACTACACTTTGTATATAAGCACTGATTTAAAAAGAACTCTTTCTCCCAGCCCGCTCTGCTAGCCGCGTGCTGCGACATGGGGTACGAATGTGGTAAATGTATCTTTCCAGCCAATCCTAGGACTTACTAACTTACTGGTCAACCTCCCTAACTGCGCAATTTCTTACCTCGTGGTCTATTTTGCACGTACGCGATTAAGAGGGCCCAAAATGGCGTCACAAAATAAAAGGAAAATTAATATTTATTACTCGGGGAAGGAAAATAATTAAGGGGCCAAAAGAAATGAATCTGTGAGGGACATTTATCTGAACAAACTGGGACCAAGAGTTCTAAAAGTGGCTAACCAGTTTTTGATTTTTTTTTCCATTCTTGCAAAAGAATTAAATAAGGCATTTTTGAAAGCGTATGGTGCTGTGAATATCGATTTATACAAAGTACATAGGAGTTGACACCGTTTCATCTTTTTCTTCATCGTGTTTGTCGTGTTCAATCGTGTTTGTATCTTTTTCTGCAATCTTTCTTAAAGACAAATATCTTAAGTGGATCTGACCTGTTTACCAGTCTTCTTCACTTCGACAATGGCACCGAAAGGTGCTGTTTTCGCTATCATTTGAAATTTTACTCTGGAAAGCCCCTAGAAAAAATCAGCCTGGGACCACAGTTATGGGTTTAAGTCCAGATGTGTGGTGCTTCTGGTGGAATTTATCTATTTGTTTTTCGTTAAGGTAAAATATTATCGAAAAAAAAGGTTTCACAGCCAAGAAAAGTCAGATTTGCTCTTCTGACCTCAGAGAAAGCACACAAGAAATCAAAACTAGATAAACTTTTATGATTTCGAAAAGCTATAAAGCAAAAAGCAATTTACCAAAAGTAAAATACTTCATTAATGTATTAAAGATATTGGAAAAACTTCCATCAAACAGATGGGTATCTTCTGTTTTTGCCCACTAGAGAATTGCTACTAAAGCGCTATCTATTTTTAGAACATAATGCCTAAGCAGTTTCTCTTGAACTTTCAGCGATACGAATTTCTTACACAAAATAAGTTTGACCCAGAAAGAGCTTAGTAAATTGTTTTTTTCGTAGATAAAAAAACAAACAATAAAATGCCATCAAATGCTTAAAAAATTAATTAATAACCATATAACTGATTTCTTACTTGAAACTTTAAGTATAATAAAGGAGAAAAGAAAGCTCTTATTTTTATGTAGGCCTATATACTTTTGATTAAATGTATATGGCGTTGTATTTTGGAGGAAGTGGGTCTAGTCACTGATATAGAAAAAAACCTAATCTTGTGGCTCCTAAGTGGATATGATGCTTCTAATAAAGTAAAAAAGCTCTTATTTTTATGTAAATATTTCTGATTATATGCATATGGTGTTGTATTTCAAAGGAAGTGGGTCTAGTTCTGATATATAAAAAAAAACCTAACCTTGTGGCTCCTAAGTGGATATGATACTTCCAAATTGTACTTATTTCCATATAATTCATTAAATAGTTCTGTGCCTCAATTTTTCCTTCTGAATCGGTATATAATTAGCAACGAGCCTGAGAGCCGACTTTTGAGATTCAAGCGAATCGTAAATACACTTTTATCATGAATAGTCTTCTGAATGGTTAGAATAGGCTAAGTAGGTACACCTTCTCGTTTGTGTTTATTTATTTATTGCAAAGCCCGTTATACAGTAAATACTGCACACAACGGAAAACAAAGAACGAAAAAAGTGAAAAGAAAACAAACTCGCTTTACCGCAAGTAAACCATAGCCAGTTATATATATAAATTCTTACCATAGACATAAGTTCACTACATATAAATTTTTACTTCTCAAATATACACAATACACTGTCAGGATGTACCTCTTTACGCTAAAGTTTGACTCTGTCTCACAACTTTATTTTTTTAAATAATAAAAAACTTTAGCGTAAAGAGCGAGGCGTTGAGGAGGGGACAGCCCCTTTCATATACGAAATAATTTCTGTTCGTTTTAAGTTTTTAATATCGCTCCTTACTTTCAGTTAAAAAAAACCTTGTTTTTTTATTTAATTTATTCAATGAAGTTGTAGTTTCCTCAGGATTAGCTTCTTCAAACCTCTAAACTAATCTATAATTTGTGACCTTGGAGAGAGCTGAAGTAGGTATTTAGTGAACTTGACTAAACTTGAACGAATTTTTCTTTTATTAGATTTGGTTAAAATCTCATCTGAGGGTGCAAGATCCAGAATTTGTGAAAGGGCAAATAAATTAAAAAGAGATACAATAATGTGTCCGTTGAAGCGCCATTTCGCAAAAACTATTGATGCATTGTCGGTTCTGCAAGAAATATTGTTTAGTAGAAGCTACTGGGTGTGAGAGAGAGTTGAACTGGTTAGGAGGCCAAGATATGTGATAATTTCCACTGGCTGAACCGTAGAGGAATCAATGGGATGGGGCTAAGACGAGGCTCATGCTTCCCAGCATTAAATTCAAGACCAAAGTTTAGGTTTTTCATCTTGCAGATTTTTCAAAATTTCAGAGAGTTGGGCAATGGATTGGCTTATACTAAGGTTACCATTAGTATATGACACAAGAGAAGCCCTTATACCATTGGAAATGCCCGTATACCGGAAGATGGACATTTTGCTTGGGGATCAACAACATGGTTCATAGATTAAACAGGAGGAGAAACTGCAACCTGGCGAGCTCTTCTTCAGACAGGGACTCTTGTAGCCCGGGAAATCGACTCCTTAGGTTTTGAAAAAAGGATCTTAAGACGAATATTAAGGCGAAAATTCATGTCACGAAAAGTCTTGATGATGCAAAAATTTACAATTCTCTTAGCTGCAAGAAGGAACATTGCCGCGTGAATAAGGGGTTCGAGGGTGCAACTGACGTCAAGATCCTCCAATAAACAAGGGTAAACCTGAAGCCTCGGATTCAATGAGCGAGTAAGCAACAGTAGAAAAAGCCCCAGGACAACCGAAGTTGAAAGTCGAACTGAAGAGGTGGAGTAAACGCTTACTTTCAAGCTCATCTATAAAAACTAATTTGAACAGTTTGCATAGAGCCGTTGAAACAGTAATAGGCCGAAATGGAGAATAATATTTATTTTCAAATGAGATTTGGCATTTCTATCAAGTAAAATTAGGCTTGACCTTAACGATTTGAAGTGATGTACTCTTCGTCAACCCTTATTTTTATCAATTAGCTTTTTTTTTATATTCATTTGATAAACAAAGCATCAGCAAGCTAGATACTAGTCGCAAAGAATTTACAAGAAACTTAATATAGTGAGAACAAACCTACCAGGAAATCGTAGAAAGTATCAAATGAGATTGAAAGCAGACGTGTGTTAAAATAACTGTTATACTGAATACAGCTTTTAGTAATAAAATAGCAACTGAACCAATCTACTTTTAAATGGCTCAACCCTAATAGCGTCAACAATAGCTGAAAGAAGCAAGCTCTAATTTTTATACATTCTATTGAAAAATTATGTATTTAAGATCAAATTTCTAATTCAATCCTGTCGGGTAAATTCTATGTTGATGATTTAGGGTTGAAATAACATGCTAAACTGAAAATAAACTTTGATTAACTTTTGTGTTCGAGAACATATTCATAAAGTCAGCTATGCAGCTACAAATTTAAAGGGAAGGCAATATATATATATATATATATATATATATATATATATTATATATATATATATATATATATTATATATATATATATATATATATATATATATATATATATATATATATATATATATATATATATATATATATATATATATATATATATATATATATATATATATCCCTATTGTTCTACTTGTTGCTTATATATGTGTTCCCCAGTGTTTGGAAGAGAGCTTATGTGCGCGTCATTCCAAAAGTGAAAAACCCGAAATCTTGCGACCAACTCCGCCCAATTTCGATAGTTCCGAACCTCTCTAAGGTAGTGGAATCATTTATATATCGTGAACTTATGTCACAAGTCCAGGGCTCTCTTGTTCCATACCAATACGGGTGCTTGAAAGGTAGTAGTACAACTGTTTATCTTGTGCGTCTGTATCACCTTATTGTTGAATGGCTTGACCAAGGAGGCACAATTGTAGATCTCCTCCTAGCCGACTATAGAAAAGCCTTCGACTTGATACGCCATTATACTGCAGTGAACAATCTGAAGGTTATGGAAGCTTGCAGACATATTCTCTTATTAATAATAGATTTCTTACGCGACCGACTTCAGAGTGTATATGGTCTCTCCCCGGGTGATACTGATTCGGAATGGTCTGAGCTTACGTGTGGTGCCCCACAAGACACTAAACTCGCTGCATTGTTGTTCTTGGCAGTGATCAACTTCGTCCTTGCCGATTTTGACGAACGGTTCAAATTCGTAGATGACCTTTCCACTCTCTTAAAATACCTCATTGTGAAGTCTCAAACCGTTCCCCAGTTCAGTGAATCATTTATCGACAACTTTAGAGACCAGTGTTCTGAAAACAGCCTCCGAATCAACGAAACGAAAACCAAAATTCTTCGATTTAACCCTCTCAAAAGGGATTTTCAGTGCCCCACTCCACCATACCAAAGCGTGTCGTCGGCAGTTATTCTCTGTGTTACGTTCAGCGTTGACTGTTCGTTTAGCCTCCACGTCCAAGAGGTAGTGAAAAAGGCGAACTGTGCCATGCGTACCCTTTTACTGATGCGAAGATTTGGTTTTTCAGTGCCGCAATTGAAAACAGCCTACCTGACATATATTCGCCCGATATTAGAGTATGCGTGTCCTGTATGGGGTCCACAGGTTCAGAACACTGCCTATATGAGCGAAGTACTCGAATCAGTCCAGAAAAGAGCGGTGAAGGCCATACTGTCTGATCAGTACACCGATTACGAATCAGCACTGTCTCAACTAAATTTGCCGTCACTTCACGACCGCCGTTTTCAACTTATCTGTAAATTTGGCCAGTTTCTTCTGACAAGTGATAAACACAGAAATATATTACCCTCAATGCTCACAAAAAAAGTAACTACAAGATCAAAACCAACAAAGCTAGCCCAGCCCAAGTGTCGCACTAATCGCTTCAGCAATTCGTTTGTGCCTTTTTATGTTTCTGTCTACAATAAGTGACATGTGTATTAATTTTTTGTGTCTTTATTTACTTTGTAAATAATAGCGCGATTTAGTCGGGATTTAAACCCTGACTACGAAAGCTTTTATGTTAATAAATGATTCTGATTCTGATATAGATTTATTCAACATCAATAACAACAAAAGATTGTAACATGAGATTGGAGCAAAAGATCGGAAATTGTAACATGTAAGTTAGAATTATATTTCCCATTGAGGAATATAATGCGAAACCAATTTAGGTGGATCGGAGAAAAAACATTTTAGCCCTCCCCCCCCCTCGTTCCCCTCGACATTCCCTAAATATGACAACTCGATCATCCAAGTTGGTAGATATTACTGATTTACTATTTTGATAACCTTAACACAAATAGCGTCTTTCAATGTAATTCTGTCCATGGGCTTTTTTGGAAATTAGCATTCTGTTTGAACAGTCTTGCTTAAAATAGAGATTGTAGGAACTTGCACGCTATCTCGTTACTTAAAAACAGATAGCAGCATAATAGAAAAGTCAAAATCTTGGGACGCAAGCAAAAAAAAAAAAAAAAACAATGCTCGAAACTGAATAATATCTTGTTTTGAATAGTACCGTTGCCGTCCAATATTTAATGAAAAGTATAAGGTAACATAGGCTTTAATTATAAATTCTTGCAGTGAAGTTGCTAGTACAATTTAACAGCTGACGCCATCTTTTTTCTTACACTTACAAATGTAGATAACGGCAAGAAACACTCAAGTCAGTTCATTTGTCTTACCACAATAGCGTAGAAAGTTTAGCATAACCTTTTCTTATAAATTGAGACCTTTGGTACTTGTAATCTTTGATACTCGGTTTCAAGTTAGAAAACATACATCTCAGATATCAAAGGCCGTAAATTTCAATCTTCACACTATAAAATGTTACTTCTGTAAATTCAATCTTGTAATAGCTATAATTTGAAAACGTTTTTTAGATAACTTATCTAGTTCTTGCTTAAGTAATTTTATTTTTATTGATGCTTTAAAGCCTGCTGCTTTATGGAAGGGTTAGTTGTAACGATATGGCTGTTTATACTTTAAAGTGTTGTAATGATCGACTCAGTGTTTTATTTAAGGATCTTGGTAAGTACTATGATACACATTCAATATTTAATAAATACTTTTCAGGTAGTAAAACTACAAATTTTCGTCTTCACCCTATAAAGCAAAACTTCTGTAATTTCAATCTATAAAAATATCAGCCTCTTTCTAAGTCTTTCTTTCATCAGTATATATATATATATATATATATATATATATATATATATATATATATATATATATATATATATATATATATATATATATATATATATATATATATATATATATATATATATATATATATATATATATGTATATATATATATATATATATATATATATATATATATATATATATATATATATATATATATATATATATATATATATATATATATATATATATATATATATATATATATATATATATATATATATATATATATATATATATATATATATATATATATATATATATATATATATATATATAGATAGATCGATAGATCGCGTATTTCAAAAGCCCAAGAGCCATATACACACAAAAATTTATGAAAAATAAAGAAATCACAATAGAACAAATTACTAAACACACATTAACATGATACATAGCAAAAATAACTTATGTTAAATTATTGAGAAAATAAGTTTAATTCCATAAAATTAAATAATTAATTGTATAAACTTTTCCTTCTTTCTAATCCCTTCTATATGTACTCACCAAAAAGAAATATTGTGGTTGGATTACTACTTTGTAAAATTTTAGGAAGCCGCAAAACATTGCCATGTAAGTAATTTTCCTTTAAATGATACAACGCCGTGCACTTTCGGAGAAAATGGTCCAAATCTTCGTCCTCATCCCTACAATATATATATATATATATATATATATATATATATATATATATATATATATATATATATATATATATATATATATATATATATATATATATATATATATATATATATATATATATATATATATATATATATAATTATATATATATATAATTATTTCCGTTTTTCTAATATTTTAATTTTTGATCTCAATTTTTTTTAAAGTCTTCTTTAAAAAGGAAAGGTAAGACTGTAATTTCATGCTGCATTTTGATGTTATTGGAAAGTATTCTATCATTAATTGTTGTATATTTAGGCACCATATTGTGATTTCCTTTCAAATGAGCCTTCTCCCAATATTCACACCATCATCACCATAGAAGAAGAACAAAACATAAAAAAGTGAGACACATGAGTGCTACCCATGCAAAAAAGGTTTTCCTTCTTGTTCAAGCTGGGGGTCTCTATGTCTCTAGGGTACAGTTTTAGAATCATTCCTACTAAGAAGGAAACACTATAAAATTCAGAAAAAAAACTAAAAAACATATAAAACACTTATTTATATTATTTCTAAAAGCACTTCACTTTACTCTACTCCCACCCCTTCCTCCTACCGGTCAAATATATATCCCAAATTATATATTCTCCATGTATTATCCGTTCTTGATTTCGTCGAAGTTGCTTCTTTGCCGTTATTTCCTTGTGAAAGAGTGACATATGAAAAATGCATGTACAATGTGTAAGTATGGTTATGCATTTGACCGTAAGGGGGGAGGGGGTGCGGGGGTGAAAGAAAGTGAATCGCTTTTAGGAAAGATATAAGTGATAATTTTAGAATACTTTAAGTTGTTTTCAAAACCTTATGGTATTTCCTTCTGAGGAGGAGTGATTGTAAACTAGTTGAGTCTCTAGATCAAGATACAATGGCGAATTCAGAGGATTTCAGTAATGTACTTTCCATTTTGATTTTTCGTCTTTTTCGAGGGGTGTTACGCTCTTTTTTGAAATCCTTAAAAATTTGTTTCCTTACCTTAGACCTTAGATCCTCCTGTGCCTTCAGAGGCGCTTAGGGCATCCAAGAGTCACCAGTCATCTCTCATTGCTGCGGCCACCCAGATATCTACCCATTCAGGTTGGATTGAAGCATTGAGGTTTGCGAGGTCAGCCCGGTTCAATAGTTATAATTGACTATTTTTTTTAATCTGAATATTAGCTATTATTTTTGAATCAACAATTTTCGAGAATTTTTCCTCACTAGACACTTTCTTAAAAAATACACTTTTAATATTTTACTTGACATGGGCCATGGTTCACTCAGTCTCAGCTACTGCTGCAACCATTACACCAAACAACCCAAAAGATTATTTTAGTAAAATTAAAATTTGTCTTTTGATTAACTTTTTGGAAAAAAAGTGATTCATAAGAAATTGGTCATTTATCATCCGCTTGATTTCTTCTGAAGCAGTGAATAAAATATACCCATGTATAATAGATTTTTAAAAGAAAATACTTTTTCCAAGCGTTCAAATAGGTGTTTTGTAATTTAAAATTTTATTTTATTTTGACAGGCGACATAAAAGCCAACAAAAATGAACGAGTATCATTTATAATTTTAAGTTCAGTATAATTTTAATTTCAGTTATAATTTTAAGTATAATTTTAAGTTCAGCTGCTTTCAGTGCGATGAATAGGCATAGTGGTAATTAAAATTGAAAATATCTTAGTTTTATATAGATCCAAGGATAAAGGCAAATATACTGCGGCCTAGTTCCCGAATTGAAGCTTTTTTACTGTCTTTTTTTTCCAAGGGGAAGAATACCGCCCTCCTGGCTGGGGAACTATGATAATTGTTGGTATATAGTTTTAGGTGAATGGAGATCGTCCAGAATGATGCACCCTTTGTCGGCTGACAACGTGCCTCTGGATATAGGGTCCCCCCCTCAAAAACACTCAGATCACAGTGGCTGCAATTTTTTTTCGATGGGTGGAGCCCACCCCAGAAATATGGGTAACTAGGTTTAATATAGCTCTAATCCAGGGGCGTAATTTGTTATGGGGCAGGGGGCAACTGCCCCCTCCAGACTTCATTTTGCCTCCTCCCCCAGACCTCAGTTTTCTCCTCAGTAGAAATTTAGTTTCTACAAAAAAGCTTCTCAAAACTAAGACAAGCCTGCATTATTCAAGCACCCAGAGAAACAAACCAGTTTTCTTTATTATATCTTTGTCTTTATGGTACTATATAGCTCATTTTTCCTTTTTCACTGTCATTTTCACCTGATTTGGGGAAATTGGCTCCAACTTTGCCCCCCCCCCAGGATTTTGATGATATTAGGCCACTTCTCTTATCAGATTCCAGGCCAAGGGTCGGTTGGGCTAGCAACCCCCTACCTAAAAATAAGCGCTACGCAAAGTGACAAAATAGCCTTGGATTTGGACTTGCTTTTAAGATCTCGACCACTGCGCGTCAACGAGCATTCTGCTAACGAGATCAGAAATACTGACATACTAAGTCTTTTGGCCCAAAGGAGGCTTTGAATAACCACTTAGAATGTTTTGACTCTGAATACACCTGCTTCAAATAACCTACTTTATGAAGAGCCTTATAAGATTAAAGTGGTGATTACTGGTCTCATGGAAACCCGTCTTACAGGAAGGGGAGAAGAGCAAATAGGCAACAATCACTCGTAGCTCTGTTCTGGAGGGAGCATGAGAAGGAGTGGCGTTTGTCTCGCGCTAAATAGTATCGCAAGAAATGCATTATTCTTGTAAAAACCCATATCTGACAAACTAATGAAGGCTCGCTTTGGAAACAAGCATGGTAAAATGACCATTGTCGTATTGTATGCACCAACCAACGATTTCGACGACATAACCAAGGAAGACTTCTGCTCTGCTCTAACCAGATGTCGCACGACAGTGCCCCCCTACGATATAACTGTTCTTCTCGGCTACTTCAACGCCAGAGTGCATGATGATATGGGCGTTTCGCGTGGCACAATTGGTAATGTATCCCCCGACACACTTTATGATAATGATCTTCGCCTACTTAAACTATGCCGATCCCATGACCTTGTTGTTGCAAATACCTACTTTCAACGCCAAACTATTCACCAGTGTTTAAGATTGGACTTAGAAACTAAGTCTGATTTTTCCTTTAAGCAGGCTCTGGGTAAACTTCTCACTCTAAACGATCTTTCTGAACTTAGTAAATTCTATTTATAAACCTTTTTAACCAGAGTTCTTAAAGGAATAATCAATGAATTGGTAGCGTGATAAACTGAGGCGATTTAGTTCTTTCGTTCTCAAAATTCGGTGACAACTTGATTTTAATTTGGTATTTAATTTTGATTTGCTTAGCGACTTTGCGTTCCGTCCATTTAGCCAATCCCCAACTTTCTGTTAAAAAGTAGTTTTTTCCAGTATTTTGGGCCTTGATTCTAAAAGCTTGAAATGTAATACTTTACGATATTCAACTCTGTCTTATACAAAACTGCCCTGGATTGGGTCTTCAATTATTTATTATGGGTTCAAAATGTCGTTTAATACTTAAACAAAGTAATGTCACTTCAAGATCCACGACTAGGTAATATGTAATGTTCAATATACAAAGCGAAGCTATTTTCTAGTTTAGGCTAATTTTAAATAGTCGGTTTATTTCTGATATGTTGGAGCAAAGGGGATTCTAACTTTTACTGAAATTGAGTTACACAAAAATAAGGCTTCCTTACAATCTCCCCCCCCTAAATTCGTAGTGTAATATTTGTTATAAAAGGGATAAAAGAAAAGAAACACAAATTTACTAAGAATCCCTGTAACTCAATTTCTTCTTGTGCTACTTCTATATGGAACCCCTGAGACTTTTGGTCTCAATAATCTGTCCATAATTTTTTTAATTTTTTTGAATATTAGTCCTATTGAAAGGAGTCCCATTATAGATACAAAGAGTGTAAAAATATTGAAAGTCAATGTCCAATATGTTGTTACAGGTTTTCTCTTTTCCTTCTTGTAAGGAAACTCGTCTTTGCCTCACTTCCTCCAGGCCAATGAACTAGACCTATTCTGAAAGTAAATAGAAAGTAAATATTGAATTTCGTGTTTTTAATGTAGTAGAATAATGCGAAGTTCTCAGCTAGAATCCTTCTGAATTTTTATAGATATTTTTAACCTAAGGTTTCTTTTCCTGTCGTTTTCGTGGCATCTGAAATCAAACCCCCGCTCTTGTGTTGCCAAGCAGAGATCAATCGTTTCTGCGATTATTTTAAGGTTAAAATGCAGCATAGCTTTAATAAAAATAAGATATATTAAATGACCATTACGAACAACTGAATTTTATTTTCTAATTTGGGCTATTTCAACCTTTATTCGCAATTTTGGTGATTGACGATTTAAAGTGAAGGTTTAAGGCAGATATTGTTGTTTAGATATGGTTTATAGTTGCAACTTAGATATAGTTGCAGATATGGTTTAAGGCAGATTAGTGCTGTTAGTCCCTTATCCTGAGTCTGGCAAAAGTTACAAAGGACTAGTAATGGCAGAAAAAATACCTGAGGACAAATTGGTATTGAGATAAGCTTTTCAACTATGCTTCAGGAGTTTCAGTTTTTCACTTCTGTAATTCAAGCGTGGCGTTAATTCAAGTAAAATGACGGCTCAGTCATAACCCTTGCCTTTTATTGATAGTTGTGACTGTACTTTGGTGAGGAATATCAGAGACATTTTCCCAAATTATAAGTAAATGCTTGAAAGAGTACTTAAATTTGCGAGAAAGGCCAGTAACAATAGAAGACTTGAAAAACGCAAGGCGAATAACAAATACATTCTAAGACGAAAAAAATTTGTATTCGTTCTTTACTAAAAAAATACGAGGTATTGAGTACCGGGAACGGAATTTTGAACCCTTCGAACATTCTGAACTCATCTCTTGTGTTGGAGACAATCACAAATTATTACCAGTTTAAGTTGGTGTGCGGCTACATTACAAGAAGTCGCTTTGAAAATATTTTCTCTAAGAGTGGGGTAAAAATACTAACTTTATCTCTTCTCAACCAGAGGTCACAAAGTCTTTACTGTCTCTTCAATCTGGCAATACATATTTTCAAAGACACGACATTGTCTTAATTTGTTTAAGGCTCTGACAGCTCTCATTTCGGCCCCTAAAAAAAGACCTGAGTGTTTGGAACGGGTGACTCCACCAACTAGTTTTTTTTTAAATGATCTTAAATTGACATGTCTGTTTTTTGTCGGAATTCTCGGTTGCACACAATAAGCCATCCACGGGAACCAAATGTAGATCTCCTAACCTTTTACAAAAAAGGAATATTTTCTTTCTCGAATTCGAGAGTTCTGGTTCTGAGCTCTACCCGAAATATCAAATCTTGGAATTTTTTCGATATCCTACGGCTCACCCCTCCTCCAGTCTAGGTCCATGGCTGTTTCAGAACCAGCCCAATTCATCGTGCCAACTATTCCTTCCCGAATGATGGTCCTCGCAAGTTCCATCACAGAACTTGTCTTCCACAGGACTCAGTTCCAGCCCCTCTGAAACTGTCCCGCCTTCGGTTCTACACGTGTTTGGACCGACTCATCTAACTATGACCTCACCCAGTTTTCCATGAATAGATCCGAAGGTCAAGCAGCTATCCCTGCTAGGCATCTTCCCTCTCATAGAAGTAAGATTCCCCTCAGTAGTCTTAGTACTGAGTTCACCCCTTTCTGATGTTTTGTTAGTCCCGGGAATGCTTGAATTAACCAAAATTGACTCATATCCCTTAAAAACCCTAGCCAACTCAGTCTAGCCTGACTGTTTTTCCATATCTCCCTTAAGCCCTTTACCTTTTCCTGAAGCACTTTGGGGAGCATTTAAACTTAAGGGGATATTCTCCAATTTTACTGTTTCCTTTACTGCTACTCCAATCTCTTGACCCTCTGTTGGGGAATTTTTCATTTCCTCTTTATCTATACAAAAAAATTGTTACTTTTTCCCCTAACACTGCTAATTACTCTACTTTCGACTCCTCAAGATTAATAGACCGATTTTGCTGAGCAATAGGGTTAGGGCCTGCTCCCAAATACCTAGTGTATTAGCACTAAAACCAAAAACCTTAAGATACAGACAAAGACTCGTAAGAAAAAAAGAGAAAAAATCCTAGACTAGTAAACACTGTCAAAATCGCTACTTTATTTAACACTGTTTCAAGCCTTTCCATCACTGCTAGGCCAGAAACAACCACTGGGAAAACTGAACAAAAACCGTCTTGGAAGGGAAAGAGGACTAAATTTGACCAAATTTTATAAATTTATTTATCCGCCCCCACTTAAATGGAAGTTTTAACAAAATTCAGTACCTATGCCACCAGTTGTAAGGTTGCCCCATTTTATGACTAGAAACTAAGTCTGATGGTTGCTTTATGCAGGCTCTGGGTAAACCTATCACTCTAAATGCTCCTTCTTAACGTAATGAGTTCTATTTATAAGCATCTTTACCCAGAGTTCTTAAAGGAATAATCAATCAATTGGTAGGGTGATAAACTGAGGTGATGTAGTTCTTTCGTGCTCAGAATTCGTTGACAACTTGATTTTATTATTAAATTCAATAAAAGAGGAGAAAATGTTGTAATTCCAATTATAATATAAAACCTTCCCAATGGCTTCAGATTTGAATAGTCTTATATTGTGTGTGTGTCTATTGCTCCAGGAGGTTGCCTCTATTGTCCAAGCGACGTCACCGAGGAAAAGGATTATTTTAAGTTTAGGGCTACTGAAATTCTAATTGAATAAATTACACTTGGATAGTTAGTTATAGCTTGGATCGGTGGTATTAGAATCTTTAAGTCTAAAATTATAAAAGTAGGTAAATTACCAATACTAAGTAGTACCAATACTACGAGTTTTATTTGATCAATTAAGGTATTTCAAGAAGGTAATCAACGACTTTTAAGGTTATCGAAAACTCGGAATAACCACTTTGATTAGCCACAAATTCTCAGTAACCCAAAACAAGGTATTTTAGAATTATTTCTTGTAAAAAAAGTTAGTGTTCCTTGGACCTCGGGCAAATCTTAAACCTCAATAGGAAAGATCCTTCATTGAATTTTCCTCGACAGAAAGGAACTTAAAAATTCTTATTTTGACAATATTATTCCCTTTTCTCTAGCCTCTCTTATAACATCAATACCACCTAGCCTTATCTATGGCTAGTACAAGATTAAGGAGGTCAAAGAAAGAGAAAAAAGGGATAAGACTCTCCTCCGTATAACGTTACAGAATCCATAAGGAGATAGGCAAAATTATAGTCAAGGGAATTCCTATTTCTTTGTGTGACTTATTTTATAAATTATTTGAAAAAAACTACGTTTTCTAAAGAGTTGAAGAGGCTGAGTCACAAGTTCGAACCTTAAAACGTACAGGGATTAGGAGGTACAGTTGGGGGGCTGCCGCCCCCCAAACCCCCGCTTTCGTATATGAAAGGGGCTGTGCCCTCCTCAACGCCTCGCTCTTTACGCTAAAGTTTTTATTGTTTAAAAAAAGAGTTGTGAGAAAGTCAAACTTTAGTGTAAAGAGCGAGGCGTTGAGGAGGGCACAGCCCTTTTCATATACGGAAGCGGGGATTTGGGAGGCGGCAGCCCCCCAAGTGTACCTCCAAATCCCTGTACGTTTTAAGGTTCGAACTTGTGACTCAGCCTCTTTAACTCTTTAGAAAACGTAGTTTTTTTCAAATAATTTTTGCACGTTTTTGTACAGTTTATTACTTATTATTGCTTGACTAACTGTTAGCTGATCGTATCAGGAGTTAAAGTTGGGGGACTGCCGCCCTCCAAACCCCCCGATTTTGAATATTCTTGTGTTAAGGCTTTTAATTCCTGAAAGCTCAAATCAAATGCACAGTAAGATTTTCCTTTTTCAACTTTTCTTCGAGCGTGCAGGTATACGGCATGTTATCAAAGCAGTGGAGACTTACCTGTAAACGAAAAAAAAAAATAAGCAACAATCCTAAAATGCTTTACTTTTATACTATTAAAATCTTTTTTAATTTTCATCGGACGAGACGTAACGTTTTATCGACTTAAGTTATTAAAATCTCTTGACATTCATCAGTGAATGACGTAGTTCCGACGACGAATGCCGATGCATGCTCTTGGCGGCATTCGTTTAACATGGGCTCTTATGGGAAAAACGAGGTTTTTCGTAAATGTAGATTTGGAAGATAATTTTTTCGGTCTGAAAATATCAAAAGGCCCTAGCAGGTCAAATTTCGCTTTGAATGAGTCCTCATTCACCCGTATCCGTTGCCAACTGTGGTCTGTAGGCGTTGCTAATAAAGAAAAAATTTGATGAACATTAAGTGGCTATATTTGGTTTTTGGAAAACAGGGAAGGAGCGATCGGATTGAGCTGAAATTTTGAGGATAAACTCCTAGGCCCTAGGAAAGCTTATACACTAAATTTCAGCCCGATCTGACAACGTTAAAGGGGGTTGTGGTGGGAGGGTCGAAACTTCCGGCCCACTTTCCCCCAAGAAGATAAAGTCGGAGGGGGGGGTTGAAATTTTGCTTGTTTCTTAGTTTGAGCTTAGGCTACAAAATGTGATCACCGCCGTCTCTCTGCGACCACCAGGACCGGAAATCGCTTAACATTGTGGTGCGTCGCCTCTTTAAAAAGGCACAAGTGTGCCTCCTTGATACTGTTTTAGTTCCTTGAAACAAAAAATCGGGAAAAAAGCATACAGCCAATAATGTGTATTCCCTGTTTTAGGGTTTCCCACCTTAAACACTAGGTTATTCTAAGTTTGTTTCACCAATTATATGCTCCTGGGAAGACTCTCACTCGAGTTCTTAAATTTAATTAATGGTAAAGTATTTTATCCTTTACAGACCCGGCCTTAGCTTAAAGGAAGAATAAAGACGAAATTATGCAACCCTCAACCAAATGAGATAAAAATCGAACAAGAATGTTTAGGTATTGACAAGGGTGATCACCACCTTCTGCTATAAATTAATTTTAATTAGATCACGTATCTCTTAATTAATCAGAATAAATCCAAGGGGCTACCTTGAATTATATGCAAGACTCAAATCTTTAATAAGTCAACTGGGCAAGTTTCCAAAAAGGGAAATATCGTTCTAACTAAAGTTAGGGCCAAAAGGAGCTCAACAGATTCAATTAATAACTTAATTTAACGCAGATATAGGATATTCTGGGTTTAGAACAAGTGACAAAAGGATAAAGCTCTGACTAAATTTAGGGCTAAAAAGGGGAATTTGAAGAATTCAATTAACCTAATTCAACACAGAAATAGGATCTTCTCGGCTTAGACAAAAGTGACAAAAATATTTTACTTTATTATTTTAACTTTACGTTTAAAGAAATTGAGAAAAGGCAGGTGCTTCCTATAATTAGTTAAAAAGGCTACTTACCAAAGTTCCTTTCTAGTATCCTCTCCTCATAAGAAAGCCCCCTATTTATCTCTAATCCTAACATTTTATTCAGTTTGGCACTTAATTTTGGTTCCCTTAGTGATTTTCCGTTCCGTTCTTATAGACAATCCCCAACTTTCTGTTAAAAAGTAGTTTTTCCCAGTATTTTGGGCCTTGATTCTAAAAGCTTGAAATTATGATATTCCACTCTATTTTATACAAAACTGGTCTGGATTGGGCCTTCAATTATTTATTATTGGTTCAAAATGTCGTTTGATGCTTAAACAAAGAAATGTCACCAAGATTTACGACTAGGTAATATGTGATGGTCAATATACAAAGCAAAGCTATTTTCAAGTTTAGGCTAATATGAAATAGTCAGTTTATTTCTGATCTATTGGAGCTAAGGGGATTCCAACTTTACTGAAATTGAGTTACACAAATAAAGGCTTCCTTACAAGTGCACGTAATATAGAAATGACGGTTGGACAAAGGAGATCATTGATCACGTCTATTTATCTAAACGCTGGAGATAATCACTGGAGAACGGCAGAATTTACAGATCAGTAAAGCTCGGAAATGCAGACCACAGGCTTGTGTGCATTGAACTCAAGCTTCACCTCCAAGCACGACGATTGGCAAGAAGAACAGTCGCAGTAGATACTGGGAAACTTGAGGAACCAGATACTCGGCTGAAATATATTATTTAGGTATCGAATCGCTTCGACCTCCTTAGCACAATTAACAGCAGCAAAGACGCTTAGAAGTATTTTAAATCACAGACGAGTGAAAAAGCACAACTAGTGCTTTGCAAGTGAAGTTGTTTTCCAAAGAAATCGTGGTATACTAATGAAATGCTGCAGGACATAGAGCAAAGACGGAGGGCAAGACTCCTTGGGGACAAAGCCACTTGTCGAAGGCTTAATGGAGTGCGGGACAGACTCATTCATCGGGACTAAACCCAGTTTGTTGTAAGGGAAGTCGATGAAATTGAACTAGCAGAAAAAAACATGGGTAGCCTGTTCAAGCATCTCCGAGATCTCATAGAAAATAATCCTCGACTTTGGGACCTGTCTTTTCCAGGGATGGGACACTTCTTTCTGATGAAGGCTCTTTTCTCGAGCAGTGGAAGGGCCACTTATGCTCACTCCTAAACAATGCCAGCCCGTCTTCCCCTCCAAATGATAGTCTCAGCCAGTCTAGCAGTCATAGACCTGAAGCAGATAATCCTCTAGATAAGCCCTTCAACACCTCAGAAATCTAAAATGCAGTCAAAAATCTCAAGTACAATAAATCTGCTGGTATCTGTGACTTAAGCTCTGAACTGCTGAAATATGCAGGCCCTAGAATGCTCCTGTTCTTTCACACTCTGTTTTCCTTAATCTGAAAAACTGAGATAATCCCTGAGGGTTGATGGAAAAGGTGTCATTATCCCCTCATGGAAGAAGAAAGCCTCTTGAACCTACTACTCGAATTATAGTGGAAAAATTCTGCTGTCAGTCCCCGGAAAACTTTCTCAATGGTGCTTCTGGATCGATATCCGAATATTATTCGTAGGATTTGGTGACCGGAGCAAGCTGCTCTTATGTTGGACCGTTAAAACATCGAACAGATTTTTACGATTCAATAGATAATAGAAAAAGTCATGGATTTCCAAAAGAAAGTTTTTTTGTCTTCCTTGACTTCCGCGCGGCGTTCGACTCGGTGGACCGAGATGCTCTTTCGTGGATTCTAGAATCGACCCGTCTCCCTGAGAAATACTGCAGACTGTTCAAAGCTCTACATCATGGTATAGAAAGCTCTGTTCATGTTAACTGCTGATGCAGCCTGTTCTCCCAAATCACGACAGGAGTGCGTCAAGGATGTCCAGTGCTCCAGAGCCCTTTACCTATCATAGTCCATGTTATGACAAAAGACAACTTCAAGTCTCAGTTTTGGACTCAAGTTTGGAGGTCGTGTCGTCTAAGATGCTGATTTTTCTGATGACTTAGCCATCCTAGCAGACTCCATGGATCAGCTGCTCAAAGCACCAATCTTACGAGAAGAGGCCACAAATGTGGGACTGCTGATAAACTGGGATAAAACAAAAATTATGACCGTAGACCCACCTTCTCCTGATGTCAATTCCCTACTTAACCTAGACAGAACAACTAGTATTGAAGTTGTACAAAGGTTCACCTACCTGGGTTCCATATTTTTTTCAGATCTTTCGCAACTCGTCAAGCTGAAAGCAAGGATATCCAAAGTGTCTTCTGCCATGGGCAGGCTGAACCGTCAAATTTAGCAAAACCAAATAACAGTCGTTCAACTAAGATACGGATTTTCAACACCCTAGTCGGTTATACAATACTTGACGTAGCTGATAAATAGCATATATCAGCCACAGCATTAAAGGCCATCGATGTGTTCAAGACGAAGAGCCTTAGAAATATCGAAGGTCTAAGATGGTTTGATTTCGTGGGTAGTGAGAAGCTGCTGCAGCTCATCAAGCAGTCTCTGTTTTCTACCCGAGCAGCCAAGCGTACCTTACGATGATTTTAACACCCACTTCAAACTCCCCTGTACTTATCTGCAAAGAAGATCTTTGACTTTGACCCTATGAAAGCTGGCTGGAAGCAACCTTGTGGCCGACGGAAGAACCGATGGTTCAACAGCCTGTCTGAGTTTCTGGCGATGGAAAACATCAGACCAAGTGAAGCGCAAACGCTCGCACTGGACCTACGCCGAGCAGCGCCCGACAGGAGACCTAAGTAAGTCAACAATAGGATTCTCATGATTAAAGCTCTTTGAAGTGGGATTGACATGAGTTTAGTCAAGATTTAATTTTTTAGGGGGAATTTCGGAAGGCTTTAGTTTTTCTACGTTTATGACTTTTATTTTAAATCCATGTATTTGTAGTGTCATCTATAATTTAGAATTCAGTTTATAGTTTCAAGATTCGTACTAGCGTAGCTGATGTGATTTTTGCATTTTCTGTTGACGGGGCTACACGCACCTAACTAGTGAACACAATACGAAAGTTAACACCCTCCCTCCGCACACTAAGTACCGTGTGGTTGGTCCCATTACCCAATCAGTGGTACAAACTAGGGAAGGGAAAGGGGGCCACGACCTTCCTATATTTTGAAAATTACCTTGTTAATTATATTTCATGGCTATTTTCTATTTTTTTATGCTTTATATTAAACCAGCAAGACAGGTTGTTTGTATTTGCCACTTCCGTGCTTTGTTCTTTTACAGCTATTAAGCACCGTTACTTTTCAATAACTATTTTTTCAAATTTCTCATCTGTCCCACTCTCTTAAAAACCTTGTTTTGAAATATCCAAAACACTTCCTCACGGCTTTTTATTACCATATTCTCGACCAGAAATGTGATCTTTGAGTAGGGTTAAATAAAAAACTAAGCGTCATCTGTTCAGTTTATCTTTATTGGTCTTACGAACTCGTAACCGAACTATGCATAAAGAGCGACAACCAACTTTAGATTTTTTTTTTCGGTTAAAATGCGGGAGAAAAATGAATAAAACTTAGTACAAGGAACTGGCAATAATGTCATTACTCAAACTGTCGGATTAGTGCAAATGGATTCCCCACCTGTGACTGTTTTTTTTTTTAAGAACAAGCAGAACAAGAATAGACCCCGACAACATGGAAGTTCAGTCTCCATCCCTGAAACTGTTGCGGGTTCTAACCCGCAACAGCTTCTTGGATGTGCAAGGCAGCTGTCTTGGATGCTGAAACAGTAGCATCCAAGAACCTCTTTCGGATATCTCTAGGAAGTATTACGACAAAGCAGCTCAACCTATTCTTGAGTGATATTTGGCCTCTACTTCTAACGGAAGGAAATTCAGTGCGTATTACATTAAGACTTATGAATGTATTGAATACTCAAAAACTTTGATTCCATGTTCTGTTTTGCTTGCCCCCATTTTCTGTTTGGGCTCCAAGGGTTCAGCAACTACTGGATAAAGGGCTTTAATTGATTCAATATTTTGGAAGTGGAAAGACAGTTCTGCTTTATTAAAGGGAAATGATGGCTCTGAAAGACGTAGGAATTGCATTTCAGTATGGACAGAATTAAAGATAATTATTACTGATGCTTCGAAATCTACAGCAGATGCCTTAATCCAATCCAGATGTCAAGAAGAACAAGAAACAAAAACAGAATGTGAAGTACATTATTCATGCTATTTGCTTTTATGGCCGCCAGGGTTTTGGTTTGAGGAGTAATGACGAATCAGAAACATCCACACGCCAGGGTCGTTTATTTGAATTCGTGGATTAATACAGAATTAAATAATGGCGATGAAAAGCTAGAGACCAAGTTACAGTGTTACTGTATTTGTTATTGCAGTCTCGAGTATCAAAATGACACGATTGTACTGATAGGAAATTCTTTGCGCCTAGACATTATTTTAGAAGTAGAACAAGCTAGTTATTTTTCTATTCTTGTTGACGAGACAAAAGACGTTCCTGGAAAAGAACAATTAGCGTTTTGATATGTACTCAGGTACATATCAAATAGAAAAGTAGTAGAGTGATCAATCAGCTGCTATTGCATGCAAAAATTAGACACCAATTGTACTATATATATATACCCATTAGTATATATACCCATATACTATATAAATACCCATTAGTATAATATCTATTAGGCATATATACTAATTGTATTTATGGAAAATACAAACTTGGTTTTAACTGACTGCCTAAGAAACTCGACTTGGACTATTAATGACATTCATGAGTATTAGCGGGTAAAAAGGCCTCGATCTTGAGAAGAATGCCCAGACTTTCTACTTTACGCAGTCTGCCCTATTTCCAAGGTGAATATTTCCAAGGTGAAGCAAAATGACTACTGGAAAAAATGAACTCGGTATCTATTGTCTAAACTTGGCACATTTGGAAAAAGTGTTATTTATTTGTACATTGTTATCAGAGCAACTTCAATAAGAAATTGCACATTGTTTATAAGAGAAACTTCAACCAGAAATTTTGTTGATTTATAAGGTACTCGCACTTATTCTAGGGATTACGAGAAACTTCAGAAGCTGAGAAATGACAACAAATGGAACAACAAAAGAAAATAGACACACAAATTCTGGGCTTTACAGGATACCAATAAATTAAAATTTCCGAAATTTAAAACCAGTACTCGAAGCAAGAGAAGTCAAGCCATTTTAATTCGTTTCAAAGACTTTCTTTTAAACTCAACAACCGACAAACTCAATATCAGTCAGTCAGTTCAATTCGACTCCGTTAAACATATGACTTCGAGGTAATAGACCGTTTCACAAGCGAGATGGAGAAACTTGCCATACGAAATATACCTCCGATCGATGCTTTATCTGCGATTCACCTCTCAAGTTTCGATTTTTACAAATTAATTGACTAGAGGGCTGATTGCCATCTATTCACTTTTAAATCTTAAAAGGGCGCTAGTACTTCAAAGTTTCCATCGAATGAGCCCTCTCCATAGTCTCTGCGACAAACTTTGTATACAAAAAGTCCATGAGAAAAAATAAATAATAATAAATTACACATTGTAGGATTATGGGTCTTTGCTACAGGCAATGCTAGAGCGTTGGCTCTAACTTGTTCTGCAATGGGATTGTTGGTTTTGGTTTTACACTTGTCTGATGAGTATGTGTGGGAGTGTCTTGAGCTATGCCAAAGGTTAATAGAGGCGTGCCTCTCCTGAAGTGATGTAAGCTCATCGGAAATTGATGTGTTGTTAATCTAGCCCTCCAGGAGCAGTGATCCCCAGTTCACGCCACCCAACTCTGCTCTGATTGCTGCAAAGCTGGTGTAGATATTTTTAGTATTTTCATTTATGAGGCAGTCGTTTTTGCCCTGAAAGGTTTGGTAACATCTGTTCTGTAGCTGTCCTTTATATCTACTACACACTAAGTCGATGAGGGCTTCTCTCTGGAAGAAGAAATTTGATGTCCAGTTCGACCATCCTGATTCAACTATCAGAGGCAGAGCCAGGTTTTGAAGGCACGCACAAATAGGATTGGGCCAGCCTCTGATCATCTAGAAGGAATGAAATGGGAAGCCTCCTTCCTAATGAAGGGTAACAAAGTAGAATTTTACCGCTGTAAGTAAATTCCCCTTGAACTAAGCAGCTATATAGATCATACTAGCAATCGGTTTTTTAGTTCCTAGATGATCTGGGCCTAGTGGGCTGCTGTTTTTGTTACGATTCCAAGTCACGTATGGGTAAATACTGTTTGCATACTCTCTGTTGTCCGAAAAGCTGTTTGTACTTCATACAGCCCTACTTCAAAGGATTCTGTTGGGATTAAGCAATATTGGATCAAAGGGCAGATAACATTCAGAAGTTCCCTTTTTTTCTTTATATATATATATATATATATATATATATATATATATATATATATATATATATATATATATATATATATATATATATATATATATATATATATATATATATATATATATATATATATATATATATATATATATATATATATATATATATATATATATATATATATATATATATATATATATATATATATATATATATATATATATATATATATATATATATATATATATATATATATATATATATATATATATATAAATTTGTGACTAGATAAATTTCGCTGTTTGATTTCTAGTCGGTTAATATATTATTCCTTAATTTTTTTTAATTTCTCTTTCCTTTCAGGCTCATAGGATTTCGATTCAACTCTTGGAAATTTAAGGAATTTTAAGTTTTTGATAATCTGGGTTAGAAAAATCATCAAATATTAAGGATCCAAAAAGTTCACATTCTATTGCTAGCACTTGTTCATTATTTACGTAAAATGTTCTATAAATTGTTTTTGAAAAATATTTGTATCTTTTTTAGTGTCTTATTCGAAATGAACTTTATGTTTAGCATAAAGTTGATTGTGCTCCATTGCGCTAGAGCATAGTGTAGATAAAAAACCTACATTTTATGTTTTTTTTTGTTTTTTATTCATTTTGTAATTCAACAATGTTTAATTCCCATATTACGAAAATATGGGACTAACTGTCCCAAATTTCCCACCAAATACAAATCTTTTTAATGTAGGGAAGGGACGAAGGCTAAAATTCCCGGAAAATTCTCGAACTTTCTGGAGACCTAGTTCACTATGATATGCACTAAAATATATATTATCATTCAGTAGAATTCTATTGCTACTGCGATTTCTTTACACAATCTTCTTTTAAAAAAGGAACTTCAATTTCTTATTCCACCTTATTTATTCATTCACATTAATAAATAAACACCTTGACACAGGATTCTGCGCTTTCTTAAACAAACTGTCTCCAATATATGAAGCTTGTTCAATGCAGCTCTTAGAAAAGAAGTAGTTGTGTAGAAAAAGGAAATGGATAAGGTCTAGTAGACTATGCCCACAAAAGGAAACATGCAGACAGGACTTTCAGAGAGCCAGGTAGTTATTTATTTATTGTAACAACTTTTTCTTTTAAATATTAAAACTTAGGAAAGTTTTTTTTCTAGACAATAGGGAATTTAAAAAATGTCAAAAAAGGCAATAATAAAAAAAAAATAGAGAGAAAAATAACTTCAAATGAAGGAACAAGAAAATCAGAAAATCAAACAGAAAATCAGGCTCGACTAGCCTACTAAGCTATTAGAGAGACAAAAACGCTCTCATTGCATGGATTTCTTGATAGTGACACATTCGTTTCGAGTGTTTAAACCACAGCGCTACAAGGGTACTTATAGTTGGATGTTTATCGGGTGTATTATGCTCATTTTTTTTCAAAAATAATAATTTAAATGTTATGCTTGTATGTTTTGACGTGATATGTAATCAAAAGCTACAAAAATTTTACGAGTATCATTTTAAATTGTGTTCTAAATATAAAGAATTTCCTTATAATGGCCGATTATATATTCATAGTAAATGATTGGTAACCTCAACAGCAGGGTTGCCACTACAGTCAGTTCCTAAAGTTTTGCATTTAATCAAATTTGCTTGCTACACAGCGATTTTCGGTGCTACAGTCAAAGAATTGAATGTAATATTGCTAAAATAGTGCTAAAATGGCACTTTCGTGCTGCAGGTCGCAACGCTGAGCAGGTGCTATACTGCTGCACATATAAATGGTGCTAAATTAGCCCTTTCGTTCTACAGGTAGCAACCCTGCTCAAGAGTATTCTCTGCTTTACTTCGGCTTTACGCAATGACATAAACTGTGTTTTCATTGCAGAAAATGGGATTTGATCTGTGACGGCAAAGAAACGAGAAAAACCTAAGAGAGGAACCTAAGAGCACCAGGAAAGAGAGAAAGGATCCGTGTATAAGTAGAGGCAGAGAGTGGGCATATCCTCCCTCCTAATACTTATTCGTAGATACCCTCCTCCTCTGAAAACTTTGGCTTAAAAGTATTGTTTCCTTGTTTTGCAGCATTTAGCTGAGAAAACGTCATGTGTTTTTTTTGAATGGTCCAGAATCTTGCAGATTTTATGCATTTTATTTTCTTCTGTATAGAGCATATTTTTGTCATTTTTAAAGAGGATTAAATAAAAAAAACAAGTTTTTTAAACTGAAAGTAAGGAGCGACATTAAAACTTAAAACGAACAGAAATTATTCCGTATATGAAAGGGGCTGTCCCCTCCTCAACGCCTCGCTCTTTACGCTAAAGTTTGACTCTGTCTCACAACTTTATTTTTTAAAACAATAAAAAACTTTAGCGTAAAGAGCGAGGCGTTGAGGAGGGGACAGCCCCTTTCATATACGGAATAATTTCTGTTCGTTTTAAGTTTTAGTGTCGCTCCTTACTTTCAGTTGAAAAAACTTGTTTTTTTTTATTTAATTTCTGATCGGTTTTTAGTTAATGCAGCTTTTGTTTTGGCTCGCCGTCATTGAATAAGTAAACAAAATTTCCATAAAAATTTTACTTTTCCTTTGCTAAATGGCTGTCTCTAAATTTGGTTCTGACGTAATTTACAAATTAACTTACGTAACGAACTTCTATATTCGTAAATTTTTCTTCTAGCAAAAAATACAAAGTTGCAGATTTTTGTAGATATGAGCTTGAAACCTATGTTATAGGGTTTTATGATACGCTGATCTGACTGTGTGATTTTCATTAAAATTCTTTCAGTTTTAGGGGATGTTTCCCCCCTCTTTAAAAAATCGAGGAAATTGTCTCAGGCTTGTAGCCTTTGATGAGTAATGCTAAACTTAATAAAATTCATATATTTAGGATCAGCATTATAAACACATTCGTTTGATACATTTATTGACATCAAAATTCCGTTTTTAAAAGTTTCGATTACTATTGAGCCGTAGCCTATCGCTTGTTTTTTTATTGTTTTTTTTATTACGTATATGTTATTACGTATATGAGGGGGTTATCCCTTTAGACAATACCACGCTCTTTACGTTAAAAGTTAAAAAAAAATTTGATTCACAAACCCCTGAATCACAAAGACTGTTTAATTAGAATAGATAGCTCTTTTGAAAGCACTAAAAAAACTGTAGCTTAAAGAGAGAGGTATAGACTTGGGGGAGAACCCCCTCACATACGTTATAATTTCTGTTCGTTTTAAGTTCTAATGTTCCTTCTTACTTTCAGTTGAAAAAAACTTGTTTTTTATTTAATTTCTGATCGTTTTTTAAATAATGCTTGGAAATCCGGCGCCCCCTTCATAGAAATATCCCTTACCTCAAAGAAACATCCTCCACGGAAATATTCTCCAGAGTAACCCCCTCCTCTAGCCCCCCCCCCAGAAAAAAATCCTTCCTGAAAATGTCTGTATACTTCCCAATAACCAATTAATAATTCTGGCAAGTCCGGCGCCCCCTTCATGGCAATTTCCCTTCCCCCATGAAAACTTCCTTCATGAACAGATCCTCCAACATAACCCCCGACCCACCCATCCCTCCTACAACCAGAAAAAAACCACCTGAAAACTTCTGTATACTTCCCAATAACCAATACTATATGTTAACATTGGGTAAAGTTCATAACTTTTAGCCCTCCCCCTGGGGACTTCGGGGGATTAAGTCATCCTAAAAGACATATTTATCATATTTTCGACCATGCTGAACAAAATGGCTATCTCAAAATTTTGATCGGGTGACTTTGGAAAAAAAATAAGCGTGGGAGGGGGCCTAGATGCCCTCCATTTTTTTTTTCACTTAAAAAGGGCACTAGAACTTTTAATTTTCGTTCAAGAGATCCCTCCCACGATATTCTAGGACCACTGGGTCGATACGATCACCCCTGGAGAAAAAAACAAACAAAAAACAAATAAACAATCATCCGTGATCTTTCTTCTGTCAATAAATGCAAAATTCCACATTTTTGTAGATAGGAGCTTGACACCTCTACAGTAGGGTTCTATGATACGCTGAATATAATGGTGTGATTTTCATTAAGGTTCTATAACTTTTAGGGGGTCTTTCCCCCTTTTTTTGAAAATCAGCCAAATTTTCTCAGGCGCCTAACTTTTGACGGGTAGCACTAAACTTGATGATAGTTATATATTTGAAATCAGAATTGAAATCTGATTCTTTTGAAGTATCTATTGGTATCAAAAACCCGTTTTCTAGAGTTTCGGTTACCATTGAGCCGGGTCGCTCCTTACTTACAGTTCGTTACCACGAACTGTTTGATAAATAGCTCTTATGAAAGTACTAAAAAATCTTTGGCTTAAAGAGCGAGGCATTGACTAGGGGTTTAATCCAATCATACACGTAATATTTTCTGTTCGTTTTAAGTTTTGGTCTTACTCCTTATTTTCACTTGGAAAACTTGTTTTTTTTATAATTAATTTCTGATCTTTTTTTAAATAATGCTGGGAAATCCGGCGCCCCCTTCATAGCAATTTTCCTTCACCCAGGAAAACTTCCTTCATGAAAATATCCTCCCATATAACCCCCGACCCACCCCCACCCCTAACTACCAGAAAATATTCCCCCTGAAAATGTCTGTATACTTCCCAATAGCCAATACTATATGCTAACATTGGGTGAAGTTCCTAACTTTCAGCCCTCCCCCTGGGGGCTTCGTGGGATTAAGTCACCCTAAAAGACATAGTTATCATATTTTCGACTACGCTGAACAAAATGGCTATCTCAAAATCTTGATCGGGTGATTTTGGGAAAAAATGAACGTGGCAGGGGGCCTAGTTGCCCTCCATTTTTTTTTGGTCACTGAAAAAGGGCACTAGAACTTTTAATTTTCGTTCAAATGAGCCATCCAACGATATTCTAGGACCACTGGGTCGATACGATCACCCCTGGGGAAAAAAAAAACAAAAAAATAAAAACAAAAAAAAACAAATAAACACGCATCCGTGATCTTTCTTCTGGCAAAAAATGCAAAATTCCATATTTTTGAAGATAGGAGCTTGAAACCTCTACAGTAGGGTTCTCTGATACGCTGAATCTGATGGTCTAATTTTCATTAGGGTTCTATAGTTTTTAGGGGGTCTTCCTCCTAGTTTTTAGGGGCCCCTCCCCCAGCCAATCCCGTTTTATAGAGTTTCGGTTATGAAGGAGGCTGTCCCCTCCTCAACGCCACGCTCTATACGAAAATGTTTTTTTATTTTTTTAAAAATTTGAGTTTTTAAAAAGTCAATATTTCTAGAAATTATCGAGGTGGTGAGGAGGGGACAGGCCCCTTCATAAACGGACTACTTTCTGTTCGTTTTAAGTTTTAACGTCGTTCCTTACTTTCAGTTAAAAAAACTTGTTTTTTTTATTTAATTTTTGTACGTTTTCGAATTAATGCAGGTTTTGATTTTGGCTCACCGTACATGAATAATTAAAACAAAATTTGCATATTATATTTGGTTAAATGGCTTTCTCGAAACTTGTTTAATTTTATTTACGAACGTTTTTATTAGTAATAAATATACGTAACTTAGAATTAACTTACGTAACGAACTTCTATATTCATAAATTTTTAACACGTATGTTAGGGGGTTCGCCCCCTAGTCAATACCCTGCTCTTTAAACTATAGTTCGAATTTTTTTTTCCAGTTCTTTAAAAATGACCTCTTAATCACAATCAGTTGATCAGTTGAAAAACTTGTTTTTTTTTATTTAATTCCTGATCTTTCTCTTTAATAATGCTGGGAAATCCGGCGCCCCCTTCGTTGCAATGTCCCTTCCCCCGTGAAAACGTCCGTCATGGAAAGATCCTTCCATATAGCCCCCCCCCCGCTCCGTCCCCCACCTACCCGAAAAAAACTCCTCAGAAAAAGTCTGTATACTACCCAAAAACCACAACTATAGGTGAACAGTGAGTAAAGGTCAGAACGGTCAGCCCTCCCCCGGGGGACAGTGGGGGATCAAGACATCCTACCAGACCTTTTTATCCGATGTGCGACCCTGGTGCACAAAAGGGTTCTCTTACAAGTTTGATCGGGTGCCTGTGGGAAAAAAATGAGCGTGGGAGGGGGCCTAGTTGCCCTCTATTTTTTTGGTCACTTAAAAGGGGCACTAGAACGTTTAACTTCCGTTCCAATGAGCCCTCCCACGATATTCTAGGACCACTGGGTCGATACGATCACCCCTGGGGAAAAAAAAAAAAAAAAAAAAACAAAACAAACAAACAAACAAATAAACACGCATCCGTGATCTTTCTTCTGGCAAAAAATGGAAAATTCCACATTTTTGTAGATAGGAGCTTGAAACCTCTGCAGTAGGGTTCTCTGATACGCTGAATATGATGGTGTGATTTTCATTAAGGTTCTATAACTTTTAGGGGGTCTGTCCCCCTTTTTTCGAAAATCAGCCAAATTTTCTCTGGCACGTAACTTTTGATGGGTAAGATTAAACTTAATGAAACTTATATATTTGAAATCAGAATTAAAATCTGATTCTTTTGATGTATCTATTGGTATCAAAATCCCGTTTTTTAGAGTTTCGGTTACCATTGAGCCGGGTCGCTCCTTACTTACAGTTCGTTACCACGAACTGTTTGATTAAAATTAAGTGAAGAAGTAAATTTTCCTGGAAACTTATTTACCACTGCTATTTTCCAAGCTTCATCAAAGTCTTTTATTAATGAGACAAATTACAAGCTACCACTCTGTGAGAAAACTAACTTAGAACTTAATGGGGAGAAAATTGAAATTAATTTGTTTACTATAGCCCTGTGGGATTAAAAGTTTCAATGGAGGTCTCGAAAAATATTTCGTCTAAACATTGCCTACAATCCTTTGAATTTTTACAATAACTGGCTATTTCAAACAAAGATGAAACAGGCACATCAACCTTAGGTAAAAGGCTAGCGGCACATTTGAAATATTAGATTGCTCTAATATCACGAATCATGGTATAGAATGAATGTTCATGGCAAACTCTGGCCTCTTTAACCTCCCATGGAGCCACCCTGTCCTTATTAGCGTTGAATATGAGTTTGACGATATCACATGGAAATAAAATTTGGCATTTGCGCAAAGATTTATTTTGAGGACTCGTGGACGAGGGAGGGGGGGGGATTCACTAGATTTTCCTTTTATAATAATTCGAGGAATTTTTTTTTCACAGGAGTTGTAACTCAATGTCTTTAGAGAACAAAGTTTTTACAGTTACTTTACTCGAGCTCGTTGTTTGTTTTGTATAGAGATTAAATACAAAAAAAGTATTTACAACAGGAAGTAAGGAGCAACATTAAAACTTAAAACGAAAAAAAAATATTACGTATGTGAGGGAGGTTGCTCTTCCTCAATACCTTGCTCTTTACGCTGAAGTTTTTGGTGCTTTAAAAAAAGCTGTTCTAATTAAAGGAACATAGTGTTTCAGGAGTCGCTCTTAATGAATTGGAACAGAATCCAAACTTTAGCATAAGGAGCAAGGTGTTGAAGAAGAGAAAACCCTTCATAAACGTAATAATTTCTGTTCGTTTTAAGTTTTAATGTTGATCCTTACTTTTAGTTGAAAAAATGTGTTTTATATTTAATTTCTGATCGTTTTTTAAAATAATACCAGGAAATGTGGCTACATCTCCACGAAAAAATCCCTCCTCCCTACGGATTTATTCTCTAGACAATTCAATCCTGGTGAAAATTTACCCCGGACAATTACCACATCTCCAGGCGTAAAATTGAGTCGGCAAAGAGAAAGCAAGACATAAGACGAATTTCATATAGAAATTCTGGCAAATTCCCCAAGAGTAAACTTGAAAAAAAATTCACTCCCTGGAAACTTCCCGACCCATGGCAAAGTGTCCCTGTGGAAAATCTCTCCAGCAGAAAATTCCCCCCACCCCATCTAAAAAATGTATGCATACTTCCCAATAACAAATACTATACGTAAACAATGTGAAAATTTTGTAACTTAAAGACGTTTCCACAGAGGCTATGGGGATTCATGATATCTCCAAGGATATAGTTATTCAGCCTTTCAATTATGCTGAACAAAATTACCATCTCAAAATTTTGATCAGACGATTTTGAGAAAAAAAGGGGTGTGGGAAGGGGCTCAGTTGCCCTCCGATTTTTTTGGTCACTTAAAAAAGACTATAGAACTCTTAATTTCCGTTCCAATGAGTCCTCTTCTGACTTTATAGGACCACTGGGTCAATACGATCACCCCTAAAAAAAAAAAAAAAAAAAAAAACACATCAGTGATCTTTCTTCTGGCTAAAAATACGAAATTCAACATTTTTGCAGATAGGAGTTTGAAACCTCTACAGTAGGGTTCTCTGATACGCTAAATCTAATAAATCTGATGGCTATGACTTTTAGGGGGTGTTTCCCTTTTTTAAAAAAAAGGGCAAATTTTCTGAGGCTCATAACCTTTGATAGATAAGACTAAACTGAATGAAACTTAAATATTTGAAATCAGAGGCAACGCTACAGCGTTGCCTATAGTAAAGGTCGTACGGCTCCAATGTTTTATTATTTATTAATTAAAAAAAAAATTCCGAAAAATAATTTTTCAAAAAAAAATAAAGTCCATTTTAAACTTAAGCCCAGGAGATACAAATACCTTCTAAAATTCAAGCTCAAAACGACCAGAAATTACTATTAAAGAATAGATGAAACCCAAAACGAACAGAACTTACATAAAAATCATAGCGAAAAACATACGACAAGCAATAATATAAACGAATAAATAGATCTTAAAGCGAGTAATACTTGGATTGAATATGAAAATCAAGCTTAAAACGAAAAAAAAAATTGCTATTGAAGTATAAATGAAACTTAAAACGAACAGAAATTAAATAATGCAAACAAACATACAATAGATATTAATGTGAATGAATAAATAAATCTTAAAACGAGTGAAACTTAAATTGAATATGCAAATCAAGCTTGAAACGAAGAAAAATCACTACAAACAATAGTCTGGGTATTGGCTCTTTCTCTCACAATAAAAGTCATTAATCTACTTCGCCACTGGTGCTTTGCTGTAAACCATATGCGTCTTGAACATTCCTGGAAAGCATCAAAACTTAAAATAGAATATTTGATTTATAAATATATTAATTGTTGAAAGATCCATTAATTCAAGAATTTATTTCACTGTAATTGAATTTTTATTTTCAATGCTGTAAGAACTGGAAAAGAAAATATTTGTAAAATAATTAGTTTTTCAGTTAAGCGCCAATGACGTAGTAGGCTTTTGGTTTTAATTTACAGCTAAGGAAGGGGGCAGTATCCAAACTCTTGTTTGTAGTGAAACTATATTTGTCTTGAACAACTTCTTGAACAACTCATCAGTTCAAAATTTTACTATAATTTTAATGTTTATTTTCAATATTAAGTACAAAAGAAAATATTTGTCATAAAATTGGTTTTTAGTAAAGCGCCAATGACGCAGTAGGTTTTAGACTTTTATATTGAGAGAAGGAGGGGATACCCAAACTCTTGTTTGCAGTGATTTTTGTTCGTTTCAAGCTTGATTTGCATATTCAATTTAAGTATCACTCGTTTTAAGGTTTATTTATTCATTTACATTAATATCTATTGTATCTTTGTTCCCATTGATTGCTTATTTAATTTCTGTTCGTTTTAAGTTTCATTTATACTTCAATAGCAAAATATTTTTTTTTCGTTTTAAGCTTGATTTTCATATTCAATCTAAGCATTACTCACTTTAAGATCTATTTATTCATTAGTATTATTACTTGTTATATGTTTTTGCAATGGTTGTTTATTTAATTTCTGTTCGTTTTGGGTTTCATTTATTCTTTAATAGTGATTTCTGGTCGTTTTGAGTTTGAATTTTAACAGGTATTTGTATCTGCTGGGCTTAAGTTTAAAATGTCCCTTACTTTTCTTTGAAAAACTTATTTTTCGGAAAGTTTTTTTTTTAATTAATCAACACAGAAATCCAATTCTTTTGATATGTCTATTGGTCTCAAAATACCGTTTGTTTTACAATTTCGGTTACTATTGAGCTGGGTCGCTCCTTACTTACAGTTCATTACCACGAACTGTTTGATGGACCTATGAGTGATTAACTTATCTATCTGCAAATTTCTTTACTGAATATTTTTTAAAAGAATTTCTGAAAAGACTATACTTTTTTAGAAAAGTCTACTTTTCATGAATTTCAATTTGGCCTCCAAGCAGAGCAATTAACAGAGCATGCATATGTTACTCTTTTAAATTTTTTACATTTGGCTATTGATTCAGGCCAGATTCCTGCTGCTATATTTTTGGACATCCGAAAAGCTTCGGTCCCCTGAACTTCCCAATTCCACTCTCTAAATTATCTCACTACGGTATAAGAGGGAATGCTAGTGCTTAGTTTGATTCATATTCGTCTGGAAGGGTTATCTACGTGGACCCCCTTTTCAGCCGACCGGCACATAGCTGGGATTTGATGTCCCACAAGGCTCAGCTCTAGGGCAAGTTAGGCTCTTTATTTATATTAAGGATCTTATTAACCCTGTTAGGGTAACGAATGAAAAACTATTATATTTTTGTCGCCTATATCACACTGATTCTTTCCATCCTCACAAATGTAGGTTTCCATCAACAGATGAGAGACTCTAGTTGCCTCCGCTGACGACAGAACCCTTGGCATTCCTGTCAGAGCGGAACCGTAGATCTGTGTCAAATTGGCGCTGTTGTTTTAGGGAGTGATTCTATGGTTTAGCTAATTGCATGGCCTTAAATGGTGCTAAGTTAAGTTTCCTGACTTTTTCGCAAATTTTTCAGCCTTTCCTTCAACTATTGGAAATTCATCTTTCAAGGGTTTCTATCAATAAACATAGTAATCGGTGTAAGTGGATCGTAGTTATTTTTCTTGATGAGATTCTCTTCTTTTTGCATCACGTTATTGTAATAAACGTGAAAGTATCAAGGAACCTCGGAATTTTTAGAAGGCTCATTAGAGCTTTTTCCTGTGTCAATTTTAAGAATTTTATTCGACTATTTAATTCAGCGTTACGCCCCTTACCGCCATGCAATATGAATGTTGACTTTTTCCTCCCTTCTGACTGTTTTCTAAGGTGTATGAGAAAGTGAGGGATCTTTTCCTTGAACCCTTATCCTTGTGGTTCTATAAACAAGCTGTTACTTTATTGAAAGTCAATTTGCATTCTTTCATGTGTGCCTTTAGTTTTTTTTCAATTACTTGGTAATACTCTTGCGACCCTCAGAATTAGTCCATTTCTTGTCGCTGATCATTCTAGATATCATTTTTGTAGTTCTGGTAACATTCGACTTCCACTAAATCAGTTGAATCAGACTTCGATTCCCTGACTCTTTCTCGAGCGTCCTGGAATATTCCGCCTGTTTTAGCTGAAGAGTGAATCGGACCTTTCAGAAAAAAAATTCAAGAGTTTTTTATTCGCTGATATTTCTTTTTTTATTTAAATTTTGGATACCCCGCGCCGTTGATGAGTCTGAGTCAAGTTGGAATTTTATGTTTTTTACTGAACATAGTACTTATGTTTTCGGTGGGAAATCAGTAGAGGATAGCTGCTTGTCAGTTTACTTTTTAGTTTTTGGGTAATTTCCTCCATTTTTCCCTTTCTTGCAGGGATACATGATGATGCATGTGCTTTTACTTTTTATTATGACTATCTTTGAATTTGTTCCGGTACCATTGGGGCATGCAAGGGGACCTGGGAACATGTAATTCGTTGAAGCTTAGGGAAGGGTTGTCATGGGGTGAATCCACACTTCTATTCATGTGTACCCTACCCCATTTAATACTCCAATTTTAGTAAGGTGCGACACTCCCCCTTTTTCTACTAAATGTATAGGTGAATTATGATCGTGTACGGTCTCTAATATCCGTTACCCCTAAAGGCATATTTTTGAGAGCTTTTAATCATTCTTATTGAAATAACTGTCTTAAAATTTCGATCCAAAATCTATGGGAGGCTATGGGGGTGCCAGGGGATGAAGAGTGGCACAGAAGAGGTATTATCACCACCCAATGACTCTAGTCACTAGATTGTCCTCCAGTTATTAGAGCACTCACTTTCTGATCAAATCCGCTCTCAAATTTCTAAGACTACCCCATATAGAACTAATGGCGGGGTAAAACTTGAGATCTGTTGCTCTCTACTAACTCAGTTCGACTATATTGAAAGCCAGAAACAATTTGATTAAACAGAAGGAAACCTCAATCAAGATTTCTAGAAAATACTTACATATGATAAAATACTGCGTGTGTGAACCTTTAATGCACGGACAGGGGTAACCAGTAACAATAAATTACAAGCTTAATCATTTTTTCCACTGTGATTTATCTATCTTTAACATTTTAGGAATTAGTTAACTCTTCTCCCAGCGAGCGAAATTGGCGAGGCATATTTATTTCTTTGTTGGTGATTGTCTCCGTATGTTCACTGATTGTAACTGCTGTTGTTCTTATGACACCACCTGACGACGGTCCCCGAGTAAGAGGAAGGCGACTCAGTATGGAAGATGTAATGACAGATCACTTGCAAGCCAAGCCATTGAACTTAACCTGGATATCTGGTAAAATCTTGTGTTTCGTAAGTCTTGGCAGAAACATGAAAATTTTTGCCAAACCTAGAGACAAGAAAAAGAATGTAGACTGTTAGGATTTCCGGAGATTAATGAATATCGTTGTTTACTTCAACACTAACACTTTCAAGCGTTTGTTTTTTAATTTTTAAAATTATATCTTAACAGTTTTTAGTTATATAATGGCAAGCAATTAATAGTACAAAAAAGGAAAACAAATCTACTTTTGATTTTTTTAGGAATTTTTTTGTTACAAGATAAGGTTTATTTTACGGTATTGTACAGCCTGAATTTGAGTTTTTTTTATAATTATGAAGGTAAAATTATTGCTTTTAACTCTACATATCGGTTTGGTATTTTCATGTTAAGAATTTTTAAAACTAAGCAGAAAAAGGGTAAGTGTGCAGGAATTTATTTCTAATGATGGACTATGGATCGAGGGGAGGGAAGGGGGCTTGATTTGTTAAAATCAAATATATATTGAAAATAGTAACAGTACTAAGATTTCCAGTGGGAAAGCCCTAAGGACGCCATATTTACTTACCTGAGGAAACAGAAGTTTTAAAAGCTAAATAGAAAGCTGTATACTTTATTTATCAGATGGAGATATAGGGTGAGATAATGATTATAGGGTATAGCTGTAACTAGTTTATGAATGTAACGTCAATCAGGTCTTGGACTTTACCATTAAGTTGGTTTTTAGCGCTACCAATACCCGACCATGCGCAAGTAGCTTCCTCTTCTATGCCCTTTTATGCCATTGTTCACCTTCAATTCCCTCAATCTTTTAGAATCTACTTTGAGTCATGACATGAATATTTAAAAAAATTTCTAGATTTTGAAATCGCCTACATTGGAGAACATGGTAGCATTGAGGCAATGGATGTTCGAACACTTCAAACTAAAGCGTTAATGTCAAATGCAACATCGGTGAGTCTATTTTTTAGAAGCGAAATCCTCATTATAAATTCATATATGTGCCTATGTGGATCTGTTGCCACAATTGTATTTTAATATTGGTGGTGGTTTCTATGTGTTTTTAGTTTAGTTTAGGTTTTTAATCTTTGTTTCTTTTACGCCGAAGACGCCTCGCTTTTATAAACGCGAAATATCCGCGTAGTTTTGTTTTTTATCTTTTCTCTACTGGCCGTAACTTATTCTGCTTGTTTCTTCATTGAGTTTGATCTCTTTGTTCTTTGACCGTTGTGATATATTTCCATACAAAAAAAAAATTGTTTTAGTTTTCAGTTGAGAATTGCTAAAGTTAGTATGTAAATTGCAAATATATTTATGGTTTCTGAGCGATAATTTCAATTTTGTAATTAAAACTAGAATAATGCCTGAAAATTTTTAAAATATTTTCTTTTGCTTGCTTTAAATCTACTCAATGCGTGATTTTATGGGTAGAACGTTATACATTGAAAACATATTTATATAATGACGGTAGGAAGACCCAAAAAACGAAAATTTGCAGTTGTTATAAATGATGATTCTTTTGAACCACCACCTGAATTATTGAACGTGATAAGATACAACCCTTACCCCAGGGTTCTGGGGGGTTGTATCGGCCCCAGAGGTATAGTTACATAATCTTTGAACTATTTTGAATATAATGACTATCTAAATATTTTGATCGGCTGTATTTGGGGAAAAGAGGGTGTTGTATTTGCATGAATTTATTTTTGGTTGTTTTAAGCTTAATATGGCTCTTTATTTTCTTTGAAAAAGTTCTTTTTCGGAAAGTTTTTAATTAATTTCTGTTAGGTTTGATTTGCTTACGTTTCAAGTTTTTCTCCATATCTCCATTTCTCCATTTCTCCATTCTCCATTTCAACAACAAAGATTTTTTTCTAACATCAAAGTTTCATTAAAATATGTTTTCATCCAAGTTATTGTTTATTTTCAACATTAAAGTTTTCAAGTTCAGCATCCCCCTCAACATTCCCTGAAAATAGTAAGAAATACATGTAGTAGCTTTTGCAATCAGTCGCAGTTGTAAGTAGTTTCATTTGCAGCCGCAATAGAAGCAATATTAGCTTTTGGCTCTGAAAGTTTCAAGTTAATACCCTTACCCGTTTCTAAGAAATTATAGATACGCCTTTTTGATAACTTGGATACATATATATTCTTTTGATTTTGCTACATATACTCCTCAATATTTACCGAAATTTTGCTTCAATATCCTAAGCCTTTTCGGTCGCACCCAGGATAAAACATTCCCCTTCCTAATGAAGGGGAATGTTCAAGAGGAATATAAACCCAATTGTCTCAAAGGCGCTTTACTGAAAACAATTACATTACTAACATTTTCTTTTGTATCTATTACACCCTTGAAAATAAAATGAAAATTAGAGTGAAATAAAATCTTGAACTGATGAGCTTTCAGAAATTAATATCATTATTTATTAAATATTCAGTTTAATTTTATTAGTTTTTTCCAAGACTGTGCAAGACACATAGTTTTCAATACAAACAAGAGTCTGGCTACTACCCATTTCCCTAGGTGTAAAATTCTAAGGCCTAATGCGTATTAGCACGCTTTACTAAAACAAATTATGCAACAAATATTTTCTTTTGTACTTGTTACAACATTGAAAATAAAATGGAAATTGCAGTGAAATAAAATCTTGAGCTGATGAGCTTTGAGTAATTAATAGCAATATATATCAAACATTCATTTTAATGGTTTTATTTGTTCTTTCCAAGTCTTGTCAGGACACAAATAGTTTTTAGTAAAATGCCAATGACACAATAGGCTCTATAGTTTTACCGTTAGGGTAGGGGGCAGTAGCCAAAATTTTGTTTGCGGTGATTTTTGTTCGTTTTAGGCTTGATTTGCATATTAAATTTAAGTTTTACTCTTTAAAAGATTTATTTATTCATTTAGGTTAGTACCTGTTGTATGTTTGTTTCCTATGATTGCTTATTATTTAATTTCTGTTTGTTCTGGGTTTTATTTATTTTTTAATAGTAAATGATTATTTATTTGCTTTACGCTTGATTTGCATATTCATTTTAAGTTTTATTTGTTTTAAGATTCATTTATTCATTTGTTTGGTACCGGTTGTATGCTTGTTTGCTATAGTTGTTTATTTAATTTTTGTCTGTTTTGGATTTCATTTATTCTTTGATAGTAATTTCTGGTCATTTTGAGTTTGAATTATTATAGATTTTCATTTCTGCTGATCTTAAGTTTAATACGTCTTTTACTTTTCTTTGAAAATTCTTTTTTATCTGAAAGTTTTTTTAATTAATTTCCAAAAACTAACAGACAAGTATGTGTCCAATAAGAGAGTCATGTACACTCCCGCCATTTACCCATGCCCAAGCCATTTAAACACTTGCTTCTCAATTTCTTGAACTATCAGATATGGCTTTTCTCTGTTTACAATTAGCCATATCTTAATGCAACCTATGCAACCTACTGCAGAATACTTGATAACTTCAATTCAAAATCAACGGACTCGGTTTGTTTGCGATTGCCAAAGTTTCAAGTTTTTCAAAATTCCCTATTTGAAAATCAATTTTTTTTAACATCAAAGTATCAAAACTAGTATAAAAGTAACAATATCAAAGTAAAAAAGTATCAAATTAAAGAAATTATTAAAGTAAACGAAGAATCAAAATAACCAAAGGATCAGAGTAACAATAAACAAATTGCATAGCTTACAACCCTTGCCCCGTAAATCAAAGTTGCCCTGTAAATCAAAGTTGCCCAAATCAGTAAGTCCAAGTATAAAAGTAAACAAAGTGTTAAAGTAACAATAAGCAACTTATATTACTCAGAAACCATTCCCCGAGGCTGGGAGGGGGTTCAACCCCAGAAGCACAGTTCTTTTGCTTTTGGACTATTTTGAACAAAATGGCTATCTAAACATTTTGACAGGATGGCTTTGGTAAAAAGGAATGGGGGGGGGGCGGGAGGACTAGTTTCAATTTGATCACTTTTGACTCTACAAGAAAGAACCAGAAGTTTCAATTTCCAATCGAATGAACACCCACCAAAGTTGATACGACCACCTATTCCTCAAAAACCTTGTATGTTTACAATGGGAAACTTTCAAACCTTAAGTGATAGGAAGGCTACTAGTAACTTCCCCCCTCACAACCTCTTTCCCCCAAATATATTAGATGGAAACTTTGAGTTATATAAATTTCAGACTATTTAGAACAAAGTGGCTATTTTAAAACTTTAACTGGATACATTTAGAAAAACAACGCACGAAGGGGAGAGGGGAGGGGGCTGGTTACCTTCTGATCACTTTTGGCTGTTAAAAATGGCAAAAGAATTTTCGATGTCCATTCGAATGAACCTCCTCCAAAAATTATACGACCACGTCTTCCATAAAGACTTTACATGTTAACGATGGTTAACTAGCATAATTTATAGCCCATTCCGCGAGACCTGGAGGAGGGAGTTTCAAACCCAGAACCAAAGTTAATTGACATTTGGACTATTATGAACAAAATGGCTGTCTCAAAGTTTCCATCTAATATATTTGGGGGAAAGAGGTTGTGAGGAGGGAAGGTACTAGTAGCCTTCCTATCACTTCTGACTCTGAAAAAGGAATTAGAACTTTCAATCAAATAAGCTTCCTTCAAAGTTTATACAACCACCGCTTCCATAAAAACCTGATATGCTCCTGAGGTATAACTTACAACCCCTGTCCCGGGCTTTGGGGATTGTGTCAACCCTGAAGGCATTGCTATGTAATTTTGGACTGTTTTAAACAAAATGGCTATCTCAAACGTTAGATCGGATGCATTTGGTGAAAACAAGGTGGGGGTGGGAACTATTTGCCATCTCACTTTCGACTATTTATAAGGCAAATAGAACTTCCAATTTCCAATCAAATGAGTTCCTTCAAAATTTATACAACCATTCTCTTCCGTAAAACCTTATATGCCCCCGGGGAATAATTTACAGCCCTAGACCCCGGGCTTTGCGGGGCTGTTTTAACCTAACAGGCATTGTTATATGTTACATGGATTATTTTGAACAAAATCGTCATCTCAAATTTTTGATCAGATTCATTTCTAGAAAAAAGGGCTTGGGGGGGGGGGGGGCTTGTTGCCTTCTGACCACTTCTGACTCTTAAAATCAAACTAGAACTTTCAAATTTCAATCAAACAAGCCCCTTCGAAGTTGATATGACCATAAGAAAACTTATATACCACCGGGGAATAACTTACAACACTTGCCCCCGGGGTCTGGGGTTGTGTTAACCCCACAGTTTTGTAATACGATCTTTGGTCTATTTTGAACAGAATGTATATCTAAAAAAGCCGATCGGATGCTCTTGGGGAAAAGAGTGCAGGGGGGTTATTTGTCCTCTGGTCCTGACTACTGACCACTTCTCCCATAAAAACCTCATACAACCTCGGGATATAACTTACAACACTTGCCCCCAGGTTCTAGGGGGCTGCGTAAACCCCGGAGTTTTGTTATATGATCTTTGGTCCATTTTGAACAAATTGATCTAAAATATTTGATCAGATACATTTGGGAAAAAATGAAGTGGGGGGGGGGGGGCATCCGATCACTTTTGACTCTTAAAAAGGGAACTTGAAATTATACGACCAAAGTTTATACGCCCCCTTCTTCCATAAAAACCTTATAAGCCCCGGGGTATAACTTACATTCCTTCCCAGCGGACTCTGGGAGGTTGCGTTGAACCCGAAGTTTTTGTTATCTGATATATCGACTATTTTGACAAAATGGCTATCTCAAAATTTTGGTCGTATGCATTTGGGGAAAGAGAGCGCGAGGGAAAGAGGGGAGGGGGTGCTGGATGCCTTTTGATCACTTTCGAAACTTAAAAAGGGCCAAGAAAATTTTATTTGCAATCGAATAAGCCTCCTCCGAAATTTATACGACCAGGCCTTCCATTAAAACTTTACATATTAAGAATGAGTAACTAACATAATCTGATACATTTGGGGACAAGAGGCAGGGGGGGGGGTCTAGTTACAATCCGATCACTTCCAACGTTTTAAAAGGAAGTAAAACTTTCGATTTTCAATCAAATGAGCTTCCTCCAAAGTTTGTACGACCACCAGTTCCAGAAAAACCTTATATACTCCTGAGGCATAAATCAAAACCCTTCTCCCGGGCTCTGGGGTTTTGTCAACCCCGAAGGTATCGTTTTACGATATTTGGACTATTTTAAACAAAGTGCAAAAAATCCCAAACGTTAGATCGGATGCATTTTGGGAAAAGGCGGAAGGGGCCTGGCTCTGGGGGGCTGTGTCAACCCCGCAGTTTTGTTATACGATCTTTTGTGTTTTGAACAAAATGGATATTCCAAAAATTCAATCAGATGCATTTGGGGAAAAGAGGGCAGTGGGGCTAATTGCTCTATGGTTCCTTCTGACTCTTAAAAATAAAACTAGGATCTTCAATATCTAATCAAATGAGCCCCCTCCGAAGTTTATACGACCACTCCTTCCTTTTATGCCTCTGGGGTATAACTTACTACACTCACCCCCGGGTTCTGGGGGTTGTAAGCCCCGGAGGCTTTGTTATATGATCTTTGATCTATATTGAACAAAATGACTATCTCAAAAATTCGATGGGATGCATTTGGGGAAAAAAGGTAGTTGCCATCCGATCCATTTTGACTCTTAAAAATGTAACTAGAACTCTCAATTTCTAATCATTTGAAAGTTTATAGCACTACCTCTTCCATAAAAACCTTATATGCACCCTGGGCATAGCTTACAACCATTTCCCCGGGCTCTGGGGGACTGTGCTGGCCCCGAAGTTTTTGTTGTCTGATCTTATGACTATTTTGAACAAACTTCTTGCTCAAAACTTTGATAGGATACATTTGGGGAAAATGGGCAGGGAGGATAGGGAGTCAGGATAGATGCCCTCCGAACACTTTTGACTCTTTAAAATGGTAAGAGACTGTTTTTTTTTTTTTTAACAAAATGGCTATCTTGAAATTTCAACCGAATTCATTTGGAGTAAAAAGGCCTGGGGGGGGATTAGTTGCCTTCCGATGACTTTTGCCTCTTAAAATTGAACTAGAACTTTCAAATTTTAATCAAACAAGCCCCCTCCGAGGTTTATATGACCACCCCTTCCATAAGAAAAACCTTATATACCCCCGAGGCATAACTTACAACACTAGCCCCCGGGCTCTGGGGGTTGTGTAAACCCCACAGTTTTGTTATATGAACTTCGATCTAATTTGAAAAAAATGGTTGAAAGTTTGATCAGATGCACGTGGGGAACAAAGAGCAGGGAGGGGCGCTAGTTGCCCTCTGGTTCCTGTTGATTCTTAAGAAGGGACGTAGAACTTTCAATTTTCAATCGAATGAGCCTCGTCCAAGGTTTGTACGACCACGTCTTCGATAAGAACCTTATATCCCCCAGGGGATAGCTTACAACACTTACCCCCAGGTTCTTGGGGGATTGTGTAAAGCCTGGAGTTTTTGCTGTATGATCTTTGGTCTATTTTGAACAGAATGGCTATCACAAAAATTCGATGAGATGCGTTTGGGGAAAAGAGGGTTTAGGGGGCAGGGAAAATCTGATAAATTTTGACTCTTAAAAAAGGAGCTACAAATTTCAATCACTTGAGCCCCCTCCGAAGTTTATGCGACCATCTTTTCCATAAAAACCTTATATGCCCCCGGGGTATAGCTTACAGCCCTTCACGGCGGGCTCAGGGGGAGGGTGTTGTCCCGGAAGTGTTTGTTACCTGATTGTTGGACTATTTTGAAAAAAATGGCTATCTCAAAATTTTGGCCTGAAGCCCTTGGGGGAAAAGGAGTAAGCAGAAATGCTTAAAAGCTTTCTTATTCATCATTAGAAGTACTCTAGTATAGTCCTTCTAATGAATTCTACGACTTTATGTTCCTTCCGGTTTTTCTGGTAGGTAATTCTATTCTACAGGGGCATTACACCTTTCAAAGAGATTTACGCAATTAATTAAACCTGTATTATAAAACCAGCGCGTCTTGTTTCGAGTTTTAACGGACAAGTTTTTGAAAAGCAAATAGTTTTTTTTCTTGTTTAGCATTTGCAAAAAAGGGGTAATTAGTGAGTGGAAAATGTTTTAATGCATTTACAATCGGAGATGTTTGATTAACCTTTGCAAAAAAAGGGGTAAGGGGATTAGTGAATTGGAGGAGATGCCATGATTATGTACTGTATAATACACAAGTGATGTTTTGGAGCGTATTGTCAATTTAACGAGAAAATGACTGAAAAGTGTTTTGAGGGAGATGGGTTGCATGGAGGGTTGAGTTGCATGAGAGTTCAGTTAAAGGGTGTAGAGTTACACGGGGGTTTCGGTTATACTGGGGTTCAGTTACAAGGGGGTTCAGGTGCACGGGGGTTGAGTTAAATGGGGATTGAGTTTCACGAGAGTACGAGAAAATGACTGAAAAGTGTTTTGAGGGAGATGGGTTGCATGGAGAGTTGAGTTGCATGAGAGTTCAGTTAAAGGGGGATACAGTTCAGTTACACGGGGGTTTCGGTTATACAGGGGTTCAGTTACAAGGGGGTTCAGTTGCACGGGGGTTGAGTTAAATGGGGATTGAGTTCGACGAGAGTAGTGCTTTGTCGTGGTTTAGCTTGTCACAGTTTTAAAAGAGCTTTACGGGGATTGAGAGACTCAGTTGCATTTTTCTGTGTGGTTTTTCTTTACTTGATGGTCATTAAAAACGAAATTTTTGTGTTAAATAAGTAGTTTCTGTATCTTTTAAAAGAGCTTTAAGGGGTTTGAGAGACTCAGTTGCCTGATTCCTTATGGTTTTTCTTCACTTGATGGTCATGAAAAACGAAATTTTTGTGTTAAATAAGTAGTTTTTGTATCTTTTAAAATTTCTTGAAGGGTAGTGGGAGACTAGCGTTAATGAGCTCGTGTTATTGATCTGTAATTAAGGGTATAAACCTTCGAATTAGTTGATTGAATGACTTAGTTTTTGGAAATATATATTTTGCATTACAAACTTTGAGAGACTCATAATTCTGAGCACGCGAGGATTTTCTTTAGTTGATGGTCATAAAAAAATAAATTTGTTTGTTAAATCAGTAGATTTTTTATATTTTAAAAGAGCTTTAAGGGGTTTGAGAGACTCACTTGCCTGATTCCGTGTGGTTTTTCTTTACTTGGTGGTCATTAAAAACGAAATTTTTGTGTTAAATAAGTAGTTTTTGTATCTTTTAAAAGATCTTTACGGGGCTTGATAGACTCAGTTTCCTAATTCCGGGTGGTTTTTCTTAACTTGGTAGTCATTAAAAACGAAATTTTTGCGTTAAATAAGTAGCTTTTGCATCTTTTAAAAGATCTTTAAGGGGTTTGAGAGACTCAGTTGCTTGACTCCGGGTGATTTTTCTTTAATTGGTGGTCATTAAAAACGAAATTTTTTTGTTAAAAAAGTAGTTTGTTTATATTTTAAAAGAGCTTTACTGGGATTGAGAGACTCAGTTGCCTGATTCCGTGTGGTTTTTCTTCAATTGGTGGTCATTAAAAACGAAATTTTTGTTTTAAATAAGTAGTTTTTGTATCTTTTAAAATAGCATTACTGGGTTTGAGAGACTCAGTTGCCTAATTACGTGTGGTTTTTATTCACTTGGTGGTCATTAAATACGAAATTTCTGTTTTAAATAATGAGTTTTTGTATCTTTTAAAAGAGCTTTACTGGGATTGAGAGACTCAGTTGCCTGATTCCTTGTGATTTTTCTTTACTTGGTAGTCATTAAAAACGAAATTTTTGTGTTAAATAAGTAGTTTTTGTATCTTTTAAAAGAGCTTTAAGGGGTTTGAGAGACTCAGTTGCCTAATTCCGTGTGGTTTTTCTTTACTTAGTGCTCATTAAAAACGAAATTTTTGCATTAAATCAGTAGTTTTTGTAGCTTTTAAAATAGCTTTAAGGGGTTTGAGAGACTCAGTTGCCTGATTCCGTGTATTTTTTGTTTACTTGGTGGTCAATAAAATAGAACTTTTTTTGTTAAATAAGTAGTTTTTGTATCTTTTAAAAGAGCTTTACGGGGATTGAGAGACTCAGTTGCCTAATTCCGTGTGGTTTTCCTTTAGTTGGTGGTCATTAAAAACTTAATTTTTGTGTTAAATCAGTAGTTTTTGCATCTTTTAAAAGAGCTTTAAGGGGTTTGAGAGACTCAGTTGCCTGATTCCGTGTGATTTTTCTTTACTTAGTGGTCATTAAAAACGAAATTTTTGTGTTAAATAAGTAGTTTTTGTATCTTTTAAAAGAGCTTTACAGGGATTGAGAGACTCAGTTGCCTGATTCCGTGTTGTTTTTCTTTACTTGGTGGTCATTAAAAATGAAATTTATGCGTTAAATAAGTAGTTTTTGTATCTTTTAAATGAGCTTTAAGGGGAGTGATAGTCACTGTTGCCTGATTAAGTGTATTTTTGTCTTGAATGTTTTGTATTGATTTTTATATAATTTAATATAATTTAATTGATTGAGAGACTAGGTCGAAAAAGTCAGTTTTGTTTACATTCAAGTGATGGTCAATAAAATTGAAATTTTTGTGTTAAAACATTAGTTTTTATATCTTTTAAAAGAGCTTTAAGGGGATTGAGAGACTCAGTTGCCGGATTCCGTGTGATTTTTCTTCTTTTCAGTAAAAACACTCGATATCCT